>NC_064810.1:108882214-108945759 GCF_023721935.1 Panthera uncia | reverse complement strand
AAGAAAGAAAGAAAGAAAGAAAGAAAGAAAGAAAGAAAGAAAGAAAGAAAATGAATATACAGGCTAATATCCCTGATGAACATAAATGCAAGAATCCTCAACAAAATATTAGAAAATTGCATACAATACATTAAAAAGACCATTCACCACTATCAGGTGGGATTTATTCTGGGGATGCAAGAGTGATTTAATAGTAATCAATCAACATCATCTACCACAACAACAAAATGAAGAATAAAAACCGTACAATCATCTCAACAGATGCAAAAAAAAAAAAAAGCATTTGAGGGGTACCTGAGTGGCTCAGTCAGTTAAGCATCCAACTTCCACTCAGGTCATGATCTCATAGTTTGTGAGTTCAAGCCTGGTGCCTGGCCCTGTGCTGACAGCTCAGAGCTCTGAATTCTGTTTCTCCTTCTCTCTCTGCCCCTCCCGCACTCACGCTCTGTCTGTCTCTGTCTCTTTCTCTCTCTCCTTCCAAAATAAACATTAAAGTTTTTTTTTTAATTAAAAGAAGAAGCATTTGACAAGATTCAACAACTATTCATGATAAAAATTCTCAACAAAGTGGGCTAAGGGGAACATATCCCAGCATAATGAAGGCCATATACAGAAAAACCCACAGCAAACATCATACTCAATGGTGAAAAGCTGAAAGCTTTCCCTCTAAGATCAGGAAAAGACATGGATGTCCACTCTCACCACTTTTACTCAACATAGTACTCAAAGTCCTAGCCACACCAATTAGACAAAGAAGAGACATCCATATTGGTAAAGAAGTTAAACTGTCACTATCTGCAGACATGATGCTAAAACTAGACAATCCTAAAGACATTACCAAAAAGCTACTAGAAATAATAAATAAATTCAGTAAAGTGGCAGGATACAAAATTAATAGCCAGAAATTGGTAAGGTGTTTTTACACTAATAACTAAAGGGAATTTTTAAAAAGACACCATTTACAATTGCACCAAAAATAATAAAATACCTAGGTATAAACTTAACCAAAGAGGTGAAAGCTCTGTATTCCAAAAACTATAAAACACTGATAAAAGAAACTGAAGATGACACGTCAAGATATGTCATGCTCATGGGTTGTAAGAGTTAATAGTGTTAAAATGTCTGTATTTCCCCAATCTACTGATTTAATGTAATCCCTATCAAAATACTAACAGCATTTTTCACAAAACCAGAACAAATAATACTGAAATTTGTGTAGAGTCACATCAGACCCTGAATAACAAAATGAATCTTGAGAAAGAACAAAGCTGGAGGTACTATGTATCAGATTTCAGGATATACTACAAAGATATAGTAATAAAAACACTATGGTACCGACACAAAAATAGACATATAAGATCACTAGAACAGAGTAGAGTTCCCAGAAATAAACCCACCATTTTATGGTCAACTAACCTATAACAAAGGAGGCCAGAATATACAGTGGGGAAAAGACAATCTTTTCAATAAATGGTGCTGTAAAAAGTGAGATAGCTATTTACGAAAGAATGAAATGGGCAACTTCCTCACATCATACACAAAAATTTCTCAAAATGGATTAAAGTCTTAAATGTTGGACTCAAAACCATAAAAACCCTAGAAGAGAACAGAGGCAGTATTTCTTTGACATCAGTTTTAGCAGCATTTTTCTAGATATGTTTCCTAAGGCAAGGGAAAAAAAAAAAAACAAAAATAAACTTTTGAAGCTACATCAAACAGCTTTTGTACAGCAAAGGAAACCATCACCAAAACAAAAAGACAACCTACTGAATGGTAGAAGATATTTGCAAATGATAGATCTGCGAAGGTGTTAGTATCCAAAATATAAAGAACTTACACAAGTCAACATCCAAGAAAAACATACAATCTGATTTAAAAATGGACAGAGGACCTTAATAGACATTTTTCTAAAGAAGACATCCAGAGGCCAACAAACACATGAAAAGATACTCAACATCAGTCACCATCAGGGAAATGCAAATCAAAACTACAATGAGAGGCTCCTGGGTGGCTCAGGTGGTTGGGTGGCCAACTTTGGATCAGGTCATTATGTAATGGACCGTGAGTTCAAGCCCCATGTCAGGCTCTGTGCTGACAGCTCAGAGCTTGGAGCCTGTTTCAGATTCTGTGTACCCCCTCTCTCTCTCTCTCTCTGCCCCTCCCACACTCACGCTCTGTCTCACTCTGTCTCTCAAAAATAAATGTTAAAAAAAATTTAAAAAAACTACAATGAGATATCTCCTCATACCTGTCAGAGTGGCTAAAATAAAAAGAAACAAAAGGTGGTGTGGATGTGGAGAAAAAGGAATGTTCATGCACTGCTGGTGTGTATCTAGCCACTGTGGAAAACTGTATTAGCAGTTCTCACAAAATTAAAAATAGAATTACCATGTAACCCAATAATTCCACTATTGGGTATTTGCCCAAAACAAATGAAAACACTAATTCCAAAAGATACATGTATTCTCATATTTATTGCAGCATTCTTTACAGTGGACAAGATATGGAGGCAAACTAAGTGTCCATGAATAGATGAATGCATCAGGAAGATGTGGCATATACATACAGTGGAATATTACACATACCATATAAAAGGATGAGATGTGCCATTTGCAACAACATGGATGGATCTAGACGGTATTATGACAAATTAAGTCAGAGTGAGGAAGACAAATACCATATGATTCCATTCATAAGTAAAATCAGACAAAAAACAAATGAATAAAAAACAACAAAAACCAAAACCAGAATCAGACCTATAAATACAGAGAACAAACTGATGGTTGCCAGAAAGGAGAGTTTTGCCATGACAGGATTTCAGTTATGGCATGAGTAAATCACAAGAATAAAAGGCACAGCACAAGGAATACAGTCAATGATATTGTAATAGTGATGTAATGAGACAGAAGATAGCTAGACTTGTGGTGAACATAGCACAATATAAACTTGTCAAATCACTAAGTTGTACACCTGACATGAATGTAACACTGTGTGTCAACTATACTTAAAAAAATAAAGAAGACAACTTCTCTTTTTAAATTGGCAGTCTGAAAGCCTAAAACATGTTTCTGGGTTTTTTTAAATAAGCAATTTATTATTGGTTTTCCTCGTGTGATCAGGCCCAGTGCACCACTATTTGAGATCTCCAAGTGACAGCTATGTTAAATGTAACAAAATTGTAATGTTCATAAAGCTGACATATTCCAATCAATATGCGTGTTGGACAAAAAGTTGGATTCAATAAAGAAGTCCAATGCTACATCTATTGCCAAGTGGATTATAAACAATTTCTGATAATAACTAAAAATCCCCAAAGTGAAAAGTTATGTCAAGTCAAATGCTGTGCAGAAAGGTTGTTCTCCATCTTCTGAGATACTTTTAGAAATTGCTTTGAGTTAAATATGTCCCTCTGTGTAAGATAAGTAATTATCAGATACACCAATAGGAAAAGGCCGTAAAAGGGAGATTTAGCATTGATGGTTGCTAGCATCACTAGTCAAAGTCATTTTGATGCAAACTTTCTATACGAGGCCAGACTGCCAAGAACCTTTTTAAATTATAAAGCTAATAGGAAAATTTTGTTTTCATAATATTTCTCTAAATTTACTACTGTGGAATATAAAGTAGAAGAATCTCTTGGAATTTAAAGCATAATTCTATAGTTAAATTTGCAAAAACAAAGACTAAAGCAACAAAGGAAAGCCTACAAGAATCTTACTTGATAACAGTGCATACAAAGATGTACTTAGAAATAATAAAGGCGAAAAAGTTTAGCCTTCAGACTACTGATTCTGAGTTGGAAATTATCAAACTATATCCAAAATTTTACCAAACACTATGACTTGTAGGGACTTCTTAGGACATGAAACTGACAGTTTTTAGTAACCACTTTGTGCTTGAGGACTATGAGGATTACTTCAAATGCATTATCACTTACAATAGTCACAGATATCTTATGTGCTGGAGTTATTTTGCATGGGGGAATACTGACCTGCAGAGAATTTAACTTGCCCCAACTCACACAGCTAAAATGAAGTTACATAATTTATACAGCTTAAGTGATTTGCTCAAAGTTATACAGGATTTGAACTCATGGCTACCTAGCATGAAATTTCTGCAATCTTTATTATCCAGGGTAAGTTCTTTTAGTATATGTGCTGCCGAAGCGAGCACACAGGGTAAGTTCTTTTGAAGACTCAGTGTCATCACCTGAAAAATTGGAATAGTGATTATTTCTGGGTGTATTCTTCAGGATTCCGATAGGAAATCAATGTACACCCAAACTAGGCAATTGATGATTCTAATAAAGGGGCTATTTACCAGAGTGTGAGAAAACATATGAGAGAGGGACGATGCCCTGAGCTAGGAATAACGAAGAGCTCTTACTACTCCTTAACCTTCAAGGGCATGGAAGGAAGGAGGAAAAGTTGTAGAGAGTGCTTCTTGCCATGAGCCAAGGATTTCAAAAGGAAAACAGAGCCAGTGATCCTCTCAATAGATGCAGAAAAAACATTTGACAAAATGTAGCATCCTTTCTTGATAAACCACGCCCCCCCCCAAGAAATTATACAGAAGGAACATTCCTCAACATCATAAAGGCCATAAATGAAAGGTCCACAGCTACTATCATCCTCAATGGGGAAATACTGAGAGCTTTCCCCTTAAGGTCAGGAACACAACAGGGATGTCCACTCTCACCCTGTTGCTCAACATAATACTAGAAGTCCTAGCCCCAGCAATCAGACAACAAAAAGAAATAAAAGGCATTCAAATTAGCAAAGAAGAAGTCAAATCTTCACTCTTCACAGATTACATGATAAAACCCATGGAAAGCCACAGATTACATGGAAAACCCAAAAGACTCCACCAAAAAACTGCTAGTACTGATACATGAATTCAGCAAATTTGCAGGGTTTAATTTCCATGTACATAAATTCGTTGCATTTCTATACGAAGCACCAGAAAGAGAAATCAAGGGATTCATCCCATTTACAACTGCACCAAACACCGTAAGATACCTAGGGATAAACCTAAACAAAGATATGAAAGATCCATACACTGAAAACTATGGAAGCTTATGAAAGAAATTGAAGAAGACACAAAGAAATGAAAAAAAAAAAAAAAACATCCCATGCTCATGGATTGGAAGAACAAATATTGTTAAAATGTCTATGCTGCCAAAAGCAGTCTACACATTCAATGCAATCCCTATTAAAATAACACCAGTATTCTTCACAGAGCTAGAACAAACCATCCTAAAATTTGTATGCAACCCAAATAGCCAAAGTATTGTTAAAAAAGAAAACCAAAGCTGGAGGCATCACAATTCAAGTCTTTAAGCTGTATTACAAAGCTGTAATCATCAAGACAGTATGGTACTGACACAAAACAGATCAATGGAACAGAATAGAGAACCCAGAAATGGACCCACAAATGTATGGCCAACTATCTTTGACAAAATGGGTAAGAATATCCATTAGAAAAAATACTGTCTTTTCAGCAAATAGTACTGGGAAAACCGGACAGCAACATGCAGAAGAATGAACCTGGATCACTTTCTTACTCATACACAAAAATAAATTCAAAATGCATGAAAGACCTAAACATGCAACAGGAAACCATGATCTCACAGTTTGTGAGTTCTAGTCCCGCATTGGGCTCTGTACTGACAGTGTGGAGCCTGCTTTGGATTCTCTCTCTCCCTCTCTGCCCCTCTCCCATCCAATCTCTCTGTCGAAAGAAAGAAAGAAAGAAAGAAAGAAAGAAAGAAAGAGAAAGAGAGAGAAAGAAAGGGAGAGAGAAAGAAAGGGAGAAAGAAAGAAAGAAAGAAAGAAAAAGAAAAGATCTCTTACAAATATATAAAATGTATGAAAGACCTAAACATAAGACAAGGAAACCATCAAAATCCTAGAGAACACAGGCAGCAACCACTTTGACCTCAGCTGCAGCCACTTCTTACTAGACACGTGTCTGGAGACAAGAGAAATAAAAGCAAAAATGAACCAGTGGAACTTCATCAAGATAAAAAGCTTCTGCACAGCAACGAAAACAATCATCAAAACTAAAAGGCAACCAACAGAATGGGAGAAGATACTCACAAATGGCATATCTGATAAAGGGTTACTACCCAAAATCCATAAAGAACTTATCAAACTCAACTCACTCAAAGAACAGACAATACAGTAAAGAAATGAGCAGAATACATTAATAAGCAATTTTTCAAAGAAGACATGCAGGTGGCTAACAGACATGAAAAATTGCTCAACATCACTCATCATCAGAGAAATAGAAATCAAAACTACAATGAGATACCAACTCAAACCTGTCAGAATGGTGAAAATTAACAACTCAGGAAATAACAGATGTTGGCGAGGATGCAGAGAAAGGGAAATCCTTTTGCACTGCTGGTGGGAATCCATGCTGTGCAGCTACTCTGTAAAACAGTATGGAGGTTCCTCACAAAAATAAAAATAGAACTACCCTACAACCAAGCAACTGCACTACTAGGTATTTATCCAAAGGATACAAAAATGGTGATTCAAAGGGGCACAAGCACCCCATTATTTATAGCAGCGCTGTCAACAATAGTCAAATTGTGGAAAGAGTCCAAATGTCCATTGACTGATGGATGGATAAAGATTTGGAATATATATATAAAAGAATATTACCCAGTGATCAAAAGGAATGTAATATTGCCATTTGCAACAGCATGGATGCCAAGTGGAATAAGTCAAGCTAGAAAGACAAATATCATATGATTTCACTCATATGTGAAATTTAAGAAACAAAACAGATGAACATAGGGGAAGGGAAGTAAAAATAAGATGAAAACAGAGAGGGAGGGAAACCATGTGTGGATACTGAATAATCAATTGGACTCATCCACTCGCTCACTAGTTAATCCAAACTTTCTAGCCTTGCAGCATGTTCAAGTCCAATTTATGCCTCCATAGAATTATAAAATATTTCCAGTCAGGAGTCTAATAATATCACACACCATTTTGTAGAACAGTGACTATTAAATCTAAGAATGCCAAGTTGCTAACATGTTGCTACATAGCCTTATTTACATTGCCCAGATAAAAGGAACCTGTCTCTACTCTTCATCCCTACATGAATGGGAGTTAGTTTGATGCACTTCTCATAGTTACCACTCAAGATACATGGTGTGATTTAAGATTGTCTTAGAAGACTGTAATCCTGATGATTCTATTTCCCATTCAGAACGTATGGAGTGTTGTCCTTGGAAACCTATATATGTAATGGTGCACTCAGGATGTATTGTGAGTGAACTGTAAATACATTTTCTAAGTCTACTAGCCTGGTAGGAAATCAGATCCAGAACTGTTCTCTTCAGTATGTTTACAGCTGGAAGAGTTCTTCCCCTGGAGAATTTAGAGCTGATGTGTGCATAAAGACCACTTCATACGCTCAAGTTTCATACATTGTAAGGAAAAATAGGGCTCCTTCAAGGTTTTCCTCTGAGGGATTATTGCACAAAGAATCCTCTACCTCCCCAAGATCTAGGGACTAGAAACATTTACCTGAAATGCTTTCCTGCGAAGAATAATGACATGCTAAATCTTATCTTAATATTTAGAATCCCTCAGGTTTTTGAGCTGGTAATAGTCTAGGATTGTGAATATCATTTAGACTTATAGCCTGAATTTTCACTGTTAGTTGTGGCCAGTGATCCCAAGAATAAAGAGGTATTGTCACCAGACCAAATGGGGATGGCTCTAGTCACTCATGACCACTGCTCTAAAAACAATGAGAACAGTCTTCAGAAATGGCTGCATTAGCATTTACTTCGTCCTGTGTGGACTTCAAACATTGAGAGTAAAGTGAAATAATTTTGGAGTTTCTCTTTAAAAATTTCTATAGGTAATTATTTTCTTAATTGAATAATTCTTCAGTAACACGACTACCCGTCACTCACCAAATGCTCTGTTTTCAAAATTCAGCTTTTCGTAGAAAATGACATATACTGTCATTCCCATAAATCAGAGCTCCCAACCTTTTCTGAAGAGGAAATTATTTATTCTCCTAAATATTTGACCTCACAGTAAAAGAAATGAGGTTGTTGTTCATAAAATCAATGAGTGGGCAGAGAAACGCCTGGGGGAAGTGTTTGTGTATAATAGCTACCACTCTGCATTTGACCAGGAAATTATCATTGTCCAGTTGGGGGTATTGTTTTTTTTGTTGCTGTTGTTGTGATAATAGATCATATTTTCTATTAATCTTATAAGAAAGTTGTCTCTTTGCCCCTCTTCCAAAAATTACATACCCCACACGTCTATCTCCTATTCCTGAGGGGAGCTAATATAATCATAAAACTAGAATGTTAACCTGTGTATCATGCCTCAAGCCCCACTGGCAACTTCCTGTCAAACGATTGTTTATCCCTTTCTTCCAGTAATGGAAAACTCATCACATACTATCGTACTCCCCTCCATCTAGACAACTCGGTCTTTCAAATCTCATCCCTATGTAGATTCAAAATCTCCTTCCTTCTTTTGTATTTGTCCTGACCCTTCCATAAACAGAGATGGTTGTCTTCCTCATTGTCAATGCTATGTGTTTGGCACTTACTATGTGAAAGACATTGTACTAAATACCTTATTTAATTCTTTCCCAAACATCGGAAGGCAGGTATTGTTATCTCTACTGTGCAGATGAGAAACTCTTGAGACTTTGAGAGGTAAACTAATTTGACTGATGTCATCTATCAAAGATGACAAAACTGGAATTTGTACACAGGCTGTCCTGATATAGACTGAATTTGACATATTTGGTTCCAGAAAAATTCTGTTTTGTAACTCCAAATCCATATACTAGACTCTTATATGTATTTAATTGGAAAATCTAAAGGACTTTTTCATCTTCAATGCAGCTTGACCCCTCCATGACATCCAATACTGTTGACTGATCCCTGACCTTCACCCATCATTGATGTATCAGTTATTACCAAAATGATATTTATAAGCAAGAACTCCCTAATTCCTACTATAGGACTATTTTCAATATGTTTTTATTTAGTTACACATTGGCGGCCCAAACTGAAAACTTCTAGAAATAATTCTGTTCATTCTCCCTAGTCAACACATGTAGAAACCTATGTGTCCTTTGATCTCCTCCTCCTCTCAGTGCTCAGTCCAACACTCAGTTAGTATTGAAGACTTGGCCTAGTTCACCTTGGCTAATGACAAGTGCTCCAGCTGACCATTGAAAGAATATATTTCATGATCATAAGCAATAATATTTAGTCCATTCCTCATACTCTAAGTTTTCACTTTTAACCAATCTCTAAATATAGATACTTTATATACTTCTCTAGATATTATCTCTTTACATGGATGTATTTATGATGTAAAAGTATTTTGGGTAGAGTAAAAGGTTTTTAATATTATTTCAATTGGCTTTTTACGAATTCTACTTGTTGTTCAGCATTCTTATACTTATTTTCTCTGCATATGCAGCTATTTAAATAAATGAGCATTTAAATGCTACTTTTAATTTAACTGTTAATATTAAATAGAGAAAGAGGAAAAATTATGCCTTTAAGAGCAGAGAAGGTCTTACTTATTTTTATATCATACTACCTAGAGGTTGTATTAAATATCAAATGTGGGCTGAAGAATAAAAACTAAAAATAAAAATGATTGAAAAATTAAATAGATTAGAGCTCTGCTGAGATAAATTCCTGAAATATATATTTGGTGTATGTTGAACAAAAATTTAATGTGGAAATTATCCAAATATGAAATAACTTGAAACGAACCCGTCTTCCAATTGTTTCCTCACATACTAGGCAAGTGAGGCAGCCTCTATTCTTTGTGGTTCCAAGCTTTCAGCTCATTCATTTTCAGTTAGTCATTCAGCTACTAGACAGACAATTATTAACCCCAGGTCTTCAACTAGTTACTTGGGTCAGGCCTTCGACCAGGGACGGTGCATTATCAAGATGAGAAAGCCCAGCAATGCTTCCTGCCTTTCTTGAGCTTATGAGCAGGGAAAGCACACAAATATAAAATTTCACAGTGAAAATTGTTACAAAGGAGAGTTTTATTGCCCTCAAAGAGCATATAATAGCGAGATTTAAACCAGTAAAGGCAGGGTTCCCAAGGGAAGTGAAGAATGAGACATGATCTAAAGAAGGAGTAGGAGGAAGCCCAGGAGAGCCCGGGGAATTGTAGGTCACAAAGAGTGGAGTGGCACAGGGTCAAATGACATGAAGAGGACAGAGAGGTGAGGACTGAAACCTTCAGTAGGTTTAGTAGCTGCTGACCTTAGCAAGGGAGAGTCTGGTAGGGTTTTGAAACAGAAGCTAGATCAGATAGGCTAAGGAGTGAGTGGGGGACAGGAACTGGAGACAGGGTGTGTATATGGTTCTTTCAAACAGTTGGACTGAAAAGGGAAGAAAGATAACAGAATGAGCCAGAGAAACTTGTGGGGTTAGGAGTGGTTGTTTTGTTCCTCAGTCTTGTTAATGAAAGAGGCCTGAACATATATAAATCTAGGTATAGACTGAGACAGTGTCTGAATAGATTCAGACACAAGTCTTTGAGAGTGTCAGACTTCTGAGGAGCTGGACGGAGAATGACAGGAGAGAGCAGCAGAAGATAAGATCATGTGTTTCGTATCAAGGGTATGGGAAGTTTCTGATAGCTTCTATTTCCTATATAAAGCATGAGTGGAGTCATGCAGTCACCAACTGAAATAGGATATCTGGGGTTGGAGGTGAGGGTTAGGCAATGGAGGAGATTTGAAATGAAGGGGTGATAGATGAGAGTGAGTTAATGAAAGGTGGGAAGAATTGCCACAATTGAAAGCTTATCTGAAGTTGATAATCCTGAATTTCTCATGGCACACATCTTTATGTCTCAAAATGTTACTTTTAATCTCCCACCACTAAAAATATATGAGTTACATTGTACAGTACCCGTACAAGGCTATCTCTTCAACCTCAAGTTTTTTGAGTTGCAATCTGAGATTCTCCTTTTCTCACTTTAGACTACATTTTTTTCTTAGAAATTTTATTTAGGTTTATAATTTGCAATACTGTCTACAACAGAAGTGTCCATGGACTTGGTGTAACCAGCCAACTAATTTGTTTTGGATCAAAAAGTGATTTTTAAAAATCTTAAGCCAGTTAGAGCTTATAATAAAATCCAAGTTTCTGTTTTCTCTTAAAAGATTAAAAAAAACTTGCTGCACTGACCCCACAGTCCCACATCAACGATCTATTGGAGCAGAGTAACAGCTGTCCCCCTCAGATTGGACATGCCCTCTCCAGCTCATGACAGTCCCCCCCCCATTCATTATTATCCACTTCATTCACTTCCCTTGCCTAGGCAGCAACCATGACCTGTAGACGTTTGAGTTTACGATTCTCAATTTATGAATTTGTAACTCCCAAAGATTTAATTTCACCTCAGACAGCTCTTTTGTATTTCAGATATCAACTACCAATAGTTGACTGGATGGTCTTTGGGTGATTGAAACTCAGTATCTGCAGAGGTAAGTGATCTCCCAAAGTTGCCTCCTTTAACTTATATCCTGGCTTTTGTATGACTACTCTGTTTACCGAACAAAAAACCTGGGAGTCTACTTTCCAAGTACTTCTCTATTCTATTTCCTTCCTCATTTTTATTGCTATGACTTAATTTCAGACAATAATATTTCACCTGAGCTATTAAAATAACTTAACCAATAACCTCTACTTTCTCTTCTCTTCCCATACTTCCTCTATACGGCCACAAGATTGATTTTTCCAAGCATGGTATCTTTTCTGGCACATTTATTTGAATTGTAGCAAACTTCTCATAATTTTTTCAATGTGTTGGCATACTTCACATGTGCATCTTGCCAGTTGCTGTTCCCTCAACCTGAAATGCCCTCTGCTTCTGTCTTCTTGGTGAATCCCTATTCATCCTCCAAGACACAGCTCAAATATCACCTCCTCTGGGAACCCTCACTGCTACAAAGGTCATTTAGGCAGAGCCTAATGGCACAGCCTTTCATACAGTGCTCAGGAGGGATCTGCTTACATTCAGACCTACCCCAAGTAGACCATGAGCTTGAGGGTAGATACTGTAGCTCTATAATCCAGTTATCCTCAGTGCTTAATTCCTGGCCATCTACTAGATATTTAAGAAAATAAATTCTTAAATTCAGAAAAACAGTAACATTGTAATAGGGAAAATCTGCCTAACTTTAAAAGGAAGATTACCGATCTATCACAAACTCTGTAACCTAATTTACTCTACAAAAGTTAATCTTAAGACTCCAACCAAGAGGACGTAACATGCTCTAAAAATATTTGTTTTTGTAGGGGAGTGTTCCTAATATATGAGAAATGTGGGATCCCTCCATCCTACTATGTATTAAAATAAATTTAAAAATGAAATGTAAAAAAATAAGCTCATAAAAGAAAGAAGAATATATTTAGAAGAGTAGTTATATAATATTGGTGAGGGATTAGCCATTCTGACCATCACACTCAAAGCAGAAAACAGCAAGTTAAAAAATGGGTAGCTTTGAAAATGGATAATAGATGGGTAGTGTAACTATGAAACTTCTATAATTAAAAAAAATTAAATTAAGTAACGGTCAGGAGAAAATATTGAAGACTTTTATGACAGAAGAAGGTTTATTTATATTCTTAATATATAATCAATTGAAAAATAAAAAGTGAGGTCTCTCTCAATTAAAATGCATTAGCTTAAGTCAGAAGATTTTTTTTATATGCAAAATGTTTCTCTACTATCATCTCAACTAGTGTTTTGCCAGATATCTGATTCTCTAGATAGCTAAGGTATTTAGGTACTGGTATATCTTTGGTTTTGGTTTTTACTTCTATGTTTTGAGCAGTTTTGTCTAAGACAAAGTTACTGTTTGATACCTTTTGGGAAAAAAGTATAAAAGTGAAGATGTTTAGTCATTTCCCTCTCTAGATACCATGCACACTGTTAAAGGGAAATGAAAAGAAGGAAAATGACACTTTTTTCCTTGCTTCAGTTCCCACCTGCCTATTATTCAATTCACAGAACTTTGGGGAAGATTAATGATACAGTTAAAAGTACCATTCTGAACATACTTTTTCCTAAAGAAATCTGTTCAGAGCTCTCTTCTCTTTGGAGAAAAGATTGCATATAAGGGAGAAGTTTATTTTAAAAATTTTATTTTACAATAAAGTTGAAAAGAATAAGAGTGAAAATGATAAATGTTGTAATAAACACGTAAGTAAGAGAAGGATGGAATCTTAAGAGTCAACTAGAAATACAAAGGAGCTGTGTCCCCCCTGTTGCATAATTTGTCAGACTAACTTCAGGGTATTGCTCTCAGCTCAAGGTTTGGATTAAATTTGTTTTTCTTCACAGAGTCTACATTTCTCCTAACAGAGGTTTGCATCTATGGAGACAGTTTGGAAACCTCAAGCATTAGGATACTTATGCTGCTTTTCTCAACACATTCTGTGAAAGGACACAGTCCAGACCAAGGTTATGCAAGTGAGAAAAATAAGAACCAGAAACTAAAAGAAACTATAAAGCCAAATTACGGATTTTTAAATTAAATGTATTGTTCAGATTAATCTGTTCAGAATCATTTTTAACATTTAGAATTCAATCATGTATAAATTACCATGGATATTACGGTTCCTGATTATAATGTGATATATATCAATACTAGATTCAGAATAATAGGCAAAGCCTTACAGAAAAGGAATGTAAATGAGTGTGTGGATGGTAACCACTGTAGTCTTACACCTGTCTTCATAACCTGGAAGTATGATATTATATTGGTCTCTGGGATATTCTAACCCAATATCTGTCATAAATAGTTGTATTTTTATTCTTGGACTTAAATTTCTGAATGTTGAGTTTCAAATATGGCTCAGTCGGCTGAGTGTCCAACTTCGACCTTGGTCATGATCTCGTGGTCCATGAGTTTAAGTCTCGTGTCAGTCTCTGTGCTGATAGCTCAGAGCCTGGAGCCTGCCTCAGATTCTGTGTCTCTCTCTCTGGCTACCCCTCCCCCACTCATGCCCTGGCTTTCTCTGTCTCTCAAAAATGAATAAACATTAAAACAATTTTAAGTTACAGTGAGTATGCTAAGTGAAATTAGAGAAAGACAAATATCATATGACCTCACTCATATGAGGACTTTAAGAGACAAAACAGATGAACAAAAGGGAAGGGTAAAAAATAATATAAAAACAGAGGGTTACTGGAGGGGGTGTGGGAGGGGGGGATGGGCTAAGTGGGTAAGGGGCACTAAGGAATCTACCCCTGAAATCATTGTTGCACTATATGCCAACTAATTTGGATGTAAATTAAAAAAATAAAAAATAAGACAATAAAGCAATTTTAAATTACTCACTGTAAAGAATAATTTATTCCCTTGTGACTAATTTAGAGGTGAGATTTCACACATCTTCCACCATTTAGCAACCAGCAACTAACATGGAATTAAACCAAGTATCTTCGAGTGGTGAATGCCATTGCTAAAGTTATCATAAAGCCAAAGCACTTTAAAGAAGAGATAAAATTTTCAAAGTGGAAAATTCCAGTTGTAGGAAGTCAACAAATTAGAAACAAGAACATAGGAGCAGAGTAACAAACACCAAAAAAAAAAAAAAAAAAAGACCAAAAAATTCTAATATCTGCTAAAACTACAGAAGCAGAATATGTTCGTACCATTTTGTCCCAACAAAAGAAAAATATTTTATTCCTTCACACCTCAGTGGAGTCCCAGGTCATTACCAAGGGTAATAGGTTATGATGGTCTTGAGTCATTCTCTGAGGGAGAGGAGAGATTAAATTCAGCATCCTCTACTGGCAAAGCAATTTGGCATGTTCCACATCAGAAAATAGTTCTGATGCTTCAGTTATCTGGAAAATTCATCTTTATGAACCAGTTTCCTGGAAGCGCTCAATAAATGGAGCATCATTGCATAGAGATTTGTTGAAGGGTTTGGCAAAACCCTTCAAGTTATCCATTTAGAGTAAATGGCTCAGCATAAGCATCCAACTCCACATCTTTTAGTTTTATGATACCTACTGTTTTAATTTTAGGCTTGGAAGATTCAGTTCTTAAATGAAACCTTAATGGGATCTTCCTTAAAACATTGTTTCAAGTTTAAAGAATAGCCCTTGAGATTGATTTTGCCTAGAGCTGGGAGACAGAGATGTATGCCATGTTTTCATCAGATGCGTCAGTAACCCAACTTTTGAAAAGCCTTACCTGGTAAACATTAACAATCTCTCCCAGCTCAGAGTAGATGTATTTGACTCATATGACTCATCCAACTGTTATTACAGCTTATATGTAGTTTAATTATACTTTGATCAAGGCACTGACTCCCACAGAAGCTAGGGAGGCATGAATTATCATTATAATTCTCCTTGTGAGAAATTGCTATGGTTTACTTCTCTATTTCTCCATGACACAGGATAGTGGCTGAAAGGGAGTGATAAATTATGGAGAAACTGAATTCAGACTCCCATCTCAAAGAATTTTAGTTGTTTTAGTTGTTTGATCCATTTTCCTGTGATTTGTCTGTTTCCAGGGCCCAACCTGTTCCTATGAGGAAGGATTACCCACTGTGTTCATCCCTAAAGCCAATATCTGACATTCCATCTCTGATTACTGTCCCCTTCTTAGTCCTCCATTCCTGGAGATTATAGTTCCATATTATTAATCCATTCTGCCTGAACTTGGGCAACTGTTTCTTATATTTTAATAAGACATATACCATCAAGTCAATGGTCTGACAAATGTGCTATGGCCATGAAATACTTTTCAATGATTTTGTCAATATTTGAACTACAAAATTAAGAAGTCATTAACTTCTATATTAAAAAAAAAGAAGCCATTAACTTTTAATTTCTGCTCAAGCTTGTTACTTGACTAAAAACTTTTCATATTAGCTCATGTGACATTTCCATTACTCATTATAATCATGTTTTTAGTTCTTGCAGCCATGATTCTTTTAGTGCATTCCATTTGGCACCTTTCAAATTCTTCACCAAAAATAAACTTTTGTTCTCTCTTTAGTTTCTTTTTTATTGGGATACATCCCAGTAATTTTTAACTTATATTCTTCTAAATTTTTGTGTCACATTTCCATTAACCTTTTAAATAATAAAATTTGCTTCAAATAAAATGTTATTTTTATCAACTTGTATTTACTTAACCCAGTAACTTAATGAGTCTGTCTGAAAAGTCTCTGTTTTCCTATTTAGCAACAGTTCCCAAGTTCTAATCATATAGGTTGTTTTTCCAGCTAGTTCCAATCTGCTTCATGTTTTCTTGATACGTCTATTCTTTGGCTTGAATTTAGGGCCACTATTCTTGTTGAATATCACTGATTTTCTGTCTCTAGTACCCACCTTCAAATTCTGTAGCCCAGGCCCCAGCAGAGTTCTGCCCAAGTGTTCCATTCATCCACTAATTCATCTGCATTGATATTTAACAAATACATGAAATTCTACTATGCTCCAAGAATTGTGCTGGACACTGGGAAAACGTTACTGGGAATGATGTACATAATGCCTTTCATTAGAGACCTTACATTCCAGGGAAGAAGGCCAAAAGCAAGATTACATGGAGAATAATTGGGCAGATGACAAATTTTATAAAAGAAGCAAACAAGTAGCTAAGAAAAATGTGGTAGAGAGTGTTCAGAAATCCTCTTTTTATAGGGTGGTTAGAGATGCCAGTCTCATGCAAGACGACTCTAGCCATGTAAGGGCATTACAGATAAGGGAAACACCTGTGCAAAGGTCCTGGCGCAAGAGAACATTTGGGTATATTTAAGGCGCTAAAGAAAGCCTCGCAAGAAAGGTAGGAAATAAAGATGAGGAGCTACGGGATATATACCTCAAGTAAGTTAGGGTTCTGACCATTGTCATGTGGACTACAGCTCCAGGGCTGAAACACAAGGTCCCTAGGCAAGGAAACCACCTGGACTTCAAAAACAAAAGGTATGGCCAAATTTGAGGAAAGTATCTTTTCTTCTTCAACAGTGAGAACAACAACAACAAAAATAGATATCTCAATCAATTATCCTGTCTCTTGTGGTCCCTATGTTAAACCAAGTATCCTTATGAGAAATACTAGAATTAAAGGTTTTCAAACTGGAAAGGAATTTGAAGCTCGTCTGCCACAGTATTTTTATATTATATCATGGAACAGCCTTTTAAAAATAATTTCATGGTTTTATCTAGACTTTGTTTTATTAGATATGGTTATGTTTGGTTCCAGGGAAGATGGCCAAATAGGAGGATTTTAGGCTCACCCTGCCCCAGAGATATACCTAAAAAACACCTACATCAGTGTAAATAACCCAGAACATGACCTAAAGATTGGCCTAACAGACTCTCCACACCTAAATGTAGAGACGATGCCACAATGAAGAGAATAGGAAGAGCAGAGATGCAGTGGGGAGCCAAACTGACACTTGGGACCACGTGCAGGAGAGAGGGATTCTGCAGGCACCGAGAGGGGAGAGGAGCAGACCTCTCACCCCGAGCACCCCGAGCACAGGGAGACTTGCACTAGGAAGACTAATTCCCATAACGTTTGGCTTTGACATCACAGGGGATTAATATCACAAGTTATTACAATAAGTGGGGCTTGACACTATAACTTTAAAAAACGAGTGTACTTGGCTCTTTGAGAGCTAGAAGTGACAGGAAACTGAATCCCTGCCCTTAAAAGAGCACAAAAAACAGCCTGGCGAGATACAGCATAGGAGCAGCAGTTTGAAAAAAGCCTGGGGTATACAGGAGGGAGATTTGTTTACTAATCTCAGAGCATATGTACAAGGGGCAGGGATCTTTGGGAATTTCTCCGAGAACAAAGGGCAGTGGCCCTTTTCCTCTCCCACCTCCAAGCCTAGCTATATGGACATCTGTGGGAACCAGCACAGTGTGAACACTCAGAATTTAGCTTGCTCACCCAGCTAACAGCTCATTCTCCTGTGGACCTGCCGCCTCCAACACATGCTTGGCAGGTGTCCATTCAAAGCAGTACCATAAGCATGGCAGTGTGCTTGGAGCCCTGACAGGAACCAGCACCATTCCAAAGTGACTCCTGTCCCAGGGAGAGGGAAAGATAACCACAGTCTGAGTGGACCCCAGCAGTGGGCTGGTGGCTAACATTTAGTTTGACTGCAGGTCCAGCCTACTAACAAAAGCTTCTCAAGGGACAATACAGGGACAGTGCCCTGCAATTTGGTGCTACTGTGTCTCTGACAAACAGCTGGTCTGCACTCAACTCAAGCTCAAGGTGACCCAGATTAGCCCACTAAAAACAGAGGGACCAAACTCTGCCTACAATAGGCAAAGAGAGTGATTGCAGATGATTGGACTGAAGGCAAACACAGGTCAGCCACAACATTAGGGTGCACAAGACACACATAAGAGACACTCCTGAAGTGCCAGGTTCTGGTGAACAGGGGACATTACAATGCAGGACACTACAGGACCTCTTCTGCATAAGGCTGCTACTTTCAAAAATGGAAGATAGAGTTGACTTTCCTAACAGATAGAGACAAACTTAGAGAGCTAGACTAAATAAGGAGACAGAGGAACTGGTCCCAAATAAAAATAACAAGACAAAAATCATGGAAAGATCCAAATTAAACAGAGGTAACTATATGCCTTACGGACAGGTTAAAGTGATGATCATAAAGATACCCACTGGACTTGAAAAAACAGTGGAGAGTCTCAATGAAACCCTCAATAAAGAGATAGAAAACATTAAAAAAAAAAGAACCAGAGATAAAGAAGTCCATACTGAAATTAAAAATACACTAGAGAGAATAAATAGTAGACTAGAGGAAGCCAGAAGAGATCAATGATCTGGAAGACAAAGTAATGGAAAACAATCAAGCCAAACAGAAGAAAGAATAATAATAGTAACTAATGAAAAAACATTAAGGGAACGTAGGGACTCCAAGTGTAGTAATATTAGCATCATAGGGATCCCTGAAGTAGAAGTTAGATTTGAAGAAGTAATAACTGAAAGGAAACAGAAATCCAGATCCAGGAGGCAAAGAGTGTCCCCAACAAAATCAACCCAGGGAGGTCCACACCAAGACAAATACTAAATAAAATGGCAAAAAGTAATAATCGAGAGAGAATTTTAAAACTAACAAGAGAAAACAGTTACATACAAGAGAGCCCCATAAGACCATCAGTTGATTTTTTAGCAGAAAGTTTGTAGGCCGGAAGGTAGTGTCCTGATAGATTCAAAGTGCTGAAAGAAAGAAAAAAAAAAAACATTCAATGAAGAATATCCCATCTAGCAAGGCTATAATTCAGAAGAGGAGTTTCCCAGAAAAAAAAATTTAAAAAAATTTATTACCACTAAACCAGCATTTCAAGAAGTGTTAAAGGAACTCTTTGGGTGGAAAGGAAAGACTGTATGTAGGAATAAGAAAAGTAGGAAGTACAAAAGCAGTAAAAATAAGTATACCTATAAAACTCAGTCAAGGTATTCACAGAATAAAAGGATATAAAGTATGACACTATATACCTAAAATAAAAGGGGGAGAGGAGTAAAAAATTACTGTCTTTAGAATGGGTTCAAACTTAAGTGACCATCAACTAAAGACTTCTATATGCATAAGATGTTATATAAATACCTAGTGGTAACCACAAATCCAAAGCCAGTAATAGATATGCAAAAAATAAATCAATAAAGAGAAAGGAATCCAAAAATATCACTAAAGAAAGCCAGCAAACCATGAGAAAAAAAGCAAGAAATAAAGGGAGAAGAACTATATAAACAACCATAAAACAAGTAACAAAATGGCAATAAATATATACCTATCAATAATGGATTTGAACGTAAATAGACTACATGCTCCAATCACTCTGACACAGGGTGACAGAAAGGATTAAAATGTAAGACCCATCTATATGCTGCCTACAAGAGACATTTCAGAACTAAAGACATATGCAGATTGAAAGTGAGGGGATGGAGAAGCATTTACCATGCAAATGGAAGTGAAAAGAAAGCTGGGGTAGTTTATGTCGGACAAAATGGACTTTAAAACAAAGATTGTAACAAGAGACAAAGACGAACACTATGTAATCATAAAGGGATCAATCCAACAAGAAGATTTATGCAAACATTTATGCACCCAACATGAAAGTACCCAAATACCTAAAGATACTAAAACAAACATGAAGGAAGTGATAGTAATATATAGTAGGGGACTTTAACACCCCACTTATATGAGTGGATAGATCATCCAAACAGAAAATCAACAGAGAAACAGTGGCTTTGAATGGCATGTTGGAGCAGATGGACCTAACAGATATATTCAGAACATGCCATCCTGAAATAGCAGAATATGCATTCTTTTCAAGTGCACATGAAACATTCTCCATAACAGATAGCATGTTAAGCTACAAAACAAATATCAACAAACTCAAAAAGGTCAAAGTCATACCATGCATCTTTTCTGACCACAACACTATGACTAGAAATCAACCACAAGAAATATCTGGAAAGAATAGAAACACAGGTTAAATAACATACTACTAGGGGCACCTGGGTGGCTCAGTCGGTTGAGTGTCCGACTTCGGCTCAAGTTATGATCTCACGGTTTGTGAGTTCGAGCCCTGCATCGGGCTCTGTGCTGACAGCTCAGAGCCTGGAGCCTGCTTCGGATTCTGTGTCTCCCTCTCTCTCTGCCTCTCCCCTGCTCATGCTCTGTCTCTCTCTGTCTCAAAAATAAATAAAACATTTTTAAAAATTAAAAAAAATAACATACTACTAAACAATGAATGGTCAACCAATAAATCAAAGAATAAATAAAAAAATACATGGAGACAAATGAAAATAAAAACTCAATAGTCCAAAATTTGGGGGATGTGGCAAAATCAGTTCTAAGAGGAAAGTTTATAGAAATACAGGCCTACCTCAATAAAGAAAAATCTCAAATAAACACCAAAAGGAGCTATAAAAAGTAGAACAAACAAAACCCAAGCCACAAGGAAGGAAATAATAAAGATTAGAGCAGAAATAAAATTGAAATAAAAAATACAATAGAACAGATCAATGAAATCAGGAGCAGGACTTTTGAAAAGGTAATTGGTAAATCTTTAGCCAGATTCATCAAAAACAAAAACAAAATGAGAGAGAGGAGTCAAACAAAATCAGAAATGAAAGAGAAGTAACAACCAACACCATGGAAACACAAAGGATTCCAAGAAAATATTATGAAGAATTATGTGCCAACAATTGGACAATCTAGTAGAAATGGATAATATCCTAGAAACATATAACCCAAAAAAATGGAATCAGGAATAGAAAATTTGAAAAGACCAATTACCAGCAATGAAATGGAATCTTAATAAAAAACAAAATAAAAACCCTCCCAACAAACAAAAGTCCAAGACCAGATGGCTTCACAGGTGAATTCTACCAAATATTGAGAGAAAAATTAGTATCTATCCTTCCCAAAGTATTTTTAAATATATAAGAGGAAGGAAAGCTTCCAAATTCATTGTGAGGTCAGCATTACTCTGATACCAAACCCAGATAAAGACACTACAAAAAGAACTATGGGCCAATATCTCTGATGAACATAGACGCAACAATTCTCAACAAAATATTAAGAAACAGAATCCAAGAGTACATTAAAAAAACATTCACAATTGTCAAGTGGGATTTATTCCTAGGATGCAAGCATGTCCAATATTCACAAATCCATCAATGTGATATATCACATCAGCAAGAAAAAGACCAAAAACCATATAATCATTTCAATAGACACAAAAAAACTTTTTGACAAAGTACAATGTCCATTCATGACAAAACCCCTCAAAAGAGTAGATTTAGAGGGAATATACCTCAACATAATAAAGGGCATTATGAAAAATCCACAGTTAACATCATATTCAATGGGGAAAAACTGACAGCTTTCCCTCTACACTCAGGAACAAGAGAGGGATGTACACTCTCATCACTTTTATTCAACATGGTACTAGAAGTTTTAGCCACAGCAATCAGACAAGAAATAAAAGGCATCCAAATTGGTAAGGAAGAAGCAAAACTTTCACCAATTGTAGATAACATGCTTCTATATATAGAAAACCCTAAAGAGTCAATCAAAAAAACTACTAGAAATGATAAATGAATTCAGTAAGGTTACAGGATACAAAATCAATATACAGAAATCTGTTGCATTTCTATATACTAATTAAGCAGCAAAAAGAGAAATTAAGAAAACAATTCCATTTATAATTGCACCAAAAATAATAAAATACTTAGGAATAAACTTAAACAAGGAGGTAAGAGACCTATACTCTGAAAACCATAAAACACTGGTGAAAGAAATTGAGTATGAAACAAATGGAAAGATACTCCATGCTAATGGATTGGGAGAACGAATATTATTCAAATATCCATACAACCCAAAGCACCTACAGATCTAATGCAACCACTTCAAAATACAAACAGCATTTTTCACAGAACTACAACAAGTAATAATAAAATTTGTATGGAACCACAGAAAACTCCAAATAGCCAAAGAAATCTTGACAAAGAACAACAAAACTGGAGCTATCACCATCAAAATTTCAAAATATACTACAAAAACTATAGGAATCAAAACAGTATGATATTGGCACAAAAACAGACACATAGATCAACAGAACAGAATAAAGAACACAGAAATAAACCCATAGATATATGGTCAATTAATCTTCAACAAAGGAGGCAAGAATTTGCAATGGGAATAAGACAGTCTCTTCAACAAATGGTTGAAGTAAATTGGACAGCTACATGCAAAAAAAAAAAAAAAGTTACTGGACCACTTTCTTACACAAAAATAAACTCAAAATAGATTAAAGGCCTAAATGTAAGACCTAAAACCATAACAATTCTAGAAGAGAACACAGGCACTAATTTTTCTGACACCAGCCATAGTAACATTTTTCCAGATGTCTGTTGAGGTAAGGGAAACAAAAGCTAAAATAAACTATTAGGACTATGCCAAAATAAAAAGCTTCTGCACAGTAAAGAAAACCATCAAAAAAAACTAAAAGACAACCTACTGAACACAGGAAGGTATTTGCAAATGGCATATCTGATGAAAGGTTCTTATTTAAAATATATAAAACCTTGTACAAGTCAACACACACACACACACACACACACACACACTAATCCAATTAAAAATGGGCAGAAAATACAAATAGACATTGTTCCAGTCAATTAATGTCTAAGTTGATATTTCTATTCAGTCTAGTGTTTTCAAAAATACTAGTTAACATTCTTAACACTGAATTATGGTTGACTGGGACATAAGGGTTAAAGAGAAGGTTTTGATAGATCATAGGTAGGCAAAAAACTTGGAAGGTCACTGTAATGCTAGGTGTGGCAAGCCATGCAGAAGAGACCAACTGACCACAGAACCAGTCAAAGAAATTCTATGACTATTAATAATTTTATTCTGTGGCTGGCCTAATTACCACGCATTATAATTATTTCAGTTTATGCATTTTACTATTTAACAATTTCTGCTTGTTCTTTCTTCATGCACCATTATTCCAAGAATGTCTTGTGTTTTTTGGTATTTATACATGTATACTTGTGATATAGATAGATATATATAGATAAGTGTATATAGATATGTGTATATATGCTTATACATATACATACATGTATACACCTACATGTACATACACATATGCATATACATGTACACGTGTGTATGTATACACACATGTATATGTACGTATATGTATACATATATGTATATATGTACACATATATACACACACATCTATATACACATATGTATATATATACACACATCTCTCTCTCTCTGTATATATATACTATATATATATATTATATATATATATAATATATATATATATGTTGGTTCTTTTTTCTATTTTTTTTTTTTTAATGTTATAGGGATTTTAAAGATCATAGTACTGGTGGACATAGTTTGTGGTGCTTTACAAATCCCGGTATGAAAACAGAGAAAATGGATAGCAAAACCCCAAACTCAAAGAAAACATTTAGAATACCTAGGAAACAAGATGTCCCCATGAAATCAAAACTACAAGTGAGTGGGGACAATCCACCAACGGTCACAAGACCCGAATGCTATCAGCAACTCTCTGCAGGAAGCAGCAATGGGAAGCAACATGGTGTCTAACAACAGAACTATAAAATAGCCACGAGGGATCCACCAGGAAGTACAGTGAGTCCATTTGGGAACAACAGCTCAAACTGTGAAGGGTTTTATCTGCTCCAGTGGCAGGGAGGTGCAAGAGCCTTGTCTCTGTGAACTCTGACAACTGTCGCACTTGGTTCTCTTCCAGAATGGATCCAACTCTGAGCAAAATTGCTGAGAATGGCATCAAAATGGAAAAGGATACAAGAGGAGAGACAATAGAAAGAAGATCCTGATAAAAGTGGCAGGGGAAAAGAGTCATGGAGAAAGAAATGTCTAACACATATAAGTATTTGAATCCTACCTTCCAAATAGGAATAGCTTTTGATTCCCTTTATTCCTGATGTCACCAACAGCTCAACAGTATGCTAGAAACATAATTTTCAGAGGGAGGGTTTTCATGGGTCACACAAGTAGTATTACTCCTGTGCCCTAATTCACATAAATGCATGTCTCCAACCAGTCCTAAGTCTATCACTATCTCCTTTCTAGTGGTAGGCTAATTTATCCTAATGAACTCTCTAAGAAAGTTGTAATTTGAAGTTTGCTGCCTTACTAAAGTTACCTCTGATCTGAACACCATACTTTGGAAGCTCAAAGCTTTATTTCTGACCCTAAATATGTGTGGCCAGTTAAAATCCAGGAATTGAGCTATCAGGAATTGGCAGATGCCCTCAGATCAAAGCAAAGTCTAGATTTGGCTTAACACTCTATGATCAGTCTTTATTCTTTGTCTGGCCTCTGAATGTTTTCATTACTAGAGCTCAGACTTACTTATAAGTTCATTATATTTTACCTAGCATTTTAGGTGTTCTACACCTGGAAGAATTTCTCTGAATATTCACTCTGACAAATTGCTTAAAATAAAAACTGTGTTTATCTATTTGCCATTATGTATCTCATGGCTTTAAACAGATGCCTCCTCAATTGACATCTTTGTCTGTCTGACATCTTAGTCTGACATCTTAGTCAATCTGTCTGAACTCCAGATTCATCTAACTACTCCCAAACTCACTCCACATACAGTCTTAACATTTCAGTAAATGACAACTCCAAATTTTGCTCAGGCCAAAAATCTTGTACTAAATTCTTGTCTCCTGACCTTCTCTTCCACCATCCATGTCATGCCTTAGAATCTGTTAGCTCTACCTTCTAAACATACCTAGAATTCTATCATTTGTCACCGCCATTACTATGACTACCATGGTCCAAATCAACACGCACTCTCACCTGGATTATTGCAATAACTGGTACCATTTCTTCTACTTTTGTCTTCTTTCAGTCTCTTCTCAATGCAGCCAGAGTAACATTGTTGAAACGCTAAATCAGGCCATGTCACTCTCTGGCTCAAAAGTCCCTGGTGGCTTATTGCATGCACATTAAAAATGTAGTTCCTGGGGCACCTGGGTGGCTAAATTTGTTAATCATCTGACTCAATTTCAGCTCAGGTCATGATCTCACATTTCATGAGTTTGAGTTCCCCATCGAGCTCTGTGCTGACATCATGGAACCTGCTTGGTATTCATTCATTCTCACTCTCTCTCTCGCTCTGTTTCTGTCTCTTTCTGCCCCTCCCCCATTCACATGTTCTCTTTATCTCAAAATAAATAAATATCCTAAAAACTCTAGTTCCTTACAAGGACCTATAAGATTTCATCTAACACCTGTCTAATACCATCACCTCCTACTGTACTCCTTGTTTATTCTGCCCCAGACACATAGATCTGTTTCCTATTCTTCAAACACACTAGAAAAATCAGAATCTTTGTACTGGTGTCTCCTAGATCCAAGGTTTTCTTCCACCAGATATATCCACGTGGCTGCTTTCCTTATTTCTTTCAAATCTTTACTCAAATGTCACTGTCCATCCTCCTTAGATGAATCCCCTGCTCTAGCAGCTCAATCCTACTTAGCATGTTTTATTTTGTATTGTACTTAACATATTCTTTCTATACTATATAGTGTAGATATTTCTCATCTTCCTTTCCCATCCCTCCATACTAGAATATAAGCTTCATAAGGTATGATGTATTCACAGTTCTTAGAAGAGTTCCTGGCCACATTAAAAGCACTCCATAAATGTTAGTTGAATAAATGGTATATGTGAGAAAACATTGTGGCACATGCATATATACTTGCTGTGTAAATAACATTACAAAAAAAATCTTCTAAAGAGATTATAACTGTAATAATGAACATAGCAAGCATGTTTCTGAAAACAAAACTCATATTTTAAGTCTTTTCAGAAGCTTCAAATCTAGTTTTAAAAATTTGGGGGTCAATAATTTTGCTAATGAGTTAGAGTATTTCCTCAAGACATACTTGTAGTACTTGGATCACTCTGCTAAGGAATGATAGTTAAAAGGGAGTTCTCTGGAGTCACCTCACCTGGGTTGAAATCCTGACTCCTTCATTTCTCAGCTGCACGATTTGGGCAGCTTCGTACCTCTGACTTTGAGTTTTCTCACTTGTAAACATTTGTGAACTCTCCACTTAAGTAGTGGTTTTTGTTCTGATCATGTCCTATTTGTTCATCAGGCAATACTATAGTCCTTTGCCATTGAATTTCTTTACCTGTTAGGAACTTGCATATTTTCAATGGCTTGTTTGATCTACTGATGATTGGAATTGACAAGTTATTAGCTGATGTTAAAGGTCATAAGAGGCCAATCGCTCGTCTCAAGAAGATAGGAAGAGACATCCAAGTACAAATATTTCCCAGTTAGGAGAAAAGTTAACAGTTGGCCAGTTGACACCTTATCCCATAACATCTTTGATAGTTGAGTCATTTGGTTGGGAAAAGAGGGTAAACTGTTACAATGAAGAGGGTATTTTAAGTTATTTGTAGAAGTCACTGACTGATGGGTCATTCTTTGTCAGATTATGCATCCTCTGAGCTAGCAAAACTGCAAGAGCTCTTAATAATAGGCTGTGAGAATTATGAATTAAACTCCTCTACAATTCTGTATGTCAGACTTGTCCTTGACTTCTACACATTAACATGGGCACTCAAAGGGCCGAGTCTGCCAACCTGTTATCAGAAACACACCATACAGCCAAATTAATCTTGAAAGACTTCCATCAAACAATACATTTCAAATTATTACATTTGAAACATCTTAAGTAAGTCTTAACTTCAGTTTCTGATCAATATTCATTGTACTTTCAGAAAATCAAGATTATCTTTGAAATAAGTATGTGTGGATATTTATTATTATCTGTTTATTTGCTTTCTATCCCAGTTTTCAATCTAGAAAGTTCAAATTATTTCAGTCAATTACTAATAGATTTCCAGGGATATTAGAATACTCCTCGATGATTGCTGATACTTTCTGTCACACAGTATATCATCTATTTTTCATTATTATCTTTCTTGTTGGCTTACTAGCTAGGTTTAATTGCTACATTTTTACAGCAGATATATTAGCATTTTTTGGTATAAATACAAAATGTAGAATACCTTTGAGCAGCTCATATAACACTTGTGCCTTCAATACTGGTTAATGGTTACTGAGATGATCTTTGAAACAAACTTCATTTTCACATGGTAAAATATTGCATAACCAATACCATTTCTCCTGGCCTGTGCTGTTGGGACTTAACAAGGTGTCACACTTGCTTTAGTGGATTTTTTATAATGTCATTGAATATTACTGAGTATATAGCCAACCCCATCTCTTTTCTGGTATATTATGAACCACTTTAAATCTGTCAGCTTCTAAGCTATAATCCAATGCACAAGACTGCTGTTTGCCTGTGGGGCGTTTTTCAGCATCCAGCTTTATTTGAACTTACATGGACACAATAAGACAACGTTAGCTGCAGGGTACAAAAAGAAGCAAAATACTCGAGCAGTACAGATGAGAAAATACGATTTTGATTCCCTCTGTGTACCTGTTTATGGCCACTAGAGGGGTCTCTATTAATCAGCACAACCTTCCTTCCCTAACACTGCTTAATCCTTAAGATATTAGAACCTGATCTTCCTATGGCTTATTTCCCCCCACTGAAGCATCAGGTTGTACTTTCGTGATTTATGGATTTTTGGAAGCAAAATTAGCAACCCCAAACTCCTTTTGCTTAGACAGCAGGACATTTATTAACCCACTGAACTCTGTTTCAATATGTGTTATACTCATATACATTGCAATGATATACACACATATACAAAGACACACATGCATAGCATATACATAGATATATAATCATACACATCAACAAACATGAGATCCCACTCTGATGCCACGGACAGCTGTCAGGATATGGTTTTACTTGCCATCATCCTTTCTGAGTCACAACCAAGAAGGTAAAAATCTAAGCTGGTGCTTCGATGATAAGGTGATAAGTTGTATTAGAAAGGATTCTTCCCATAGCAAGTAACTAAACCGGCCTAAACATATAAGCAATCTACTGAGTCCTGTAATGAGAAGTCCAAGAATAATGCTGGCTTTAGATAGGCCTTAATTCAGGGGTTCTAATGAAGTCACCAAGGCCTGATTTTCTGTGTCTCTGAACTTGGATATTTTCAATACAGTGCATTCTCAAGTAAGCTTTCCTCTGTTGGGATCTAGATAGCTTCAGAATTTATGTTTCTTCAAATGAAACCCTTGCTATTTGCAATGACATGGATGGAGCTACAGAGTATTATGCGAAGTGAAATAAGTCAGTCAAAGACAAAAAACATATGATTTCACTGATATGTGGAATTTAAGAAACAAAAGAAATGAACATAGTGGGAGAAGAAAGAAGGCAAATGAAGAAACAAAACTGATGGTAACTGGAGGGAAGATAAGCAGGGATAGGTGATGGGTATTAAGGAGGGCACTTGTAATGAGCACAGGGTGTTGTATGTAAGTGATGAATCATTAAATTCAATACCTAAAATAATATTCTATTGTATGTTAACTGGAATTTAAATAAAAACTTGAAAAAAGAGAATTTATATTTTTTCAGCTTCAAGTTCACAAAGTAGAACTTTTGTCTATTAACAGGTAAACATATTGAGCCTGCTTAGTGTTCAAATGTGGATGCAAGTAAATCCCCACATCAATTACTCTAATCACTCAAAATGCTAATTGGCTTAAACCAACCTAAGGCTCACTCCTGAAGGTGAGGGTGTGGAAAACCCTATTCAAACCACATAGCCTGAAAGGAAGAGGTTTCCCAGAAGAAATGGAAGGGTATCAGAAGATGAATGAGTAATTTACTAGAGCCCTGGACCTGGTAACCACTACCATTTCTTTTCTTGTCTCAGGCTTATAATTCCTGTAGAGTTGGCATGTTCTCTCTGTCAGTATGGTAATGAACCACTTATCCAGTGGTCAATCCAATACATCATCTCTTCTGAGCCAGGATGAGGCAATAGAGTCAGCAGAGAAACTTGGGATGGGCTGCTGCCCTGGCAACAGTGATTGTTGCCACAAATGAGTTAGGGAATCAAGATTACCAAGGAGTTGAATTTCAGAAAACAAAAACAAAAAACAAAAACTTGTCATTTCTTTACAATTAGTTGAACCATCTCCCAACTTTCCCTTTGGATGACTAACAAAAGTCATTTTTATGGTTACAAAGACTCATTTCTACAGAGCAAGATAAGGCATATAAACCATTCTAGGATGTAATAATGGTCCATACTATGGACTTTGTGTATGTGTACACACTAAATGTGGCAGATACACCTTATTAATTACTATATTCTTTGGATGTATTTTTACATGTAATTAATGCTTTCCTATAATATTTTTGGCACTGAAATTTGTCACGCCAAATAAATCATAATAAAATTACATCTAAGTTAAGAATTCCAGGGGCACCTGGGTGGCTCAGTCATTTAAGGGTTCGACTTGGGCTCAGGTCATGATCTCATTGTTCGTGAGTTCAAGCCCCATGTCGGGCTCTGTGCTGATAGCTCCAAGGGAGCCTGGAGCCTGCTTTGGATTCTGTGTCTCCCGCTCTCTCTGCTCCTCTCTTGCTCACACTCTGTGCCTCTCTCTCTCTCTCTCTAAAATAAACGTTAAAAAAAATAAAACACCAATAAAACACCAATAAAGAATAAAACACCAATAAAAGAGTGAATTCTACACATTCATAGACTTCATTTTGCCTCCTATAAACAGTTGGTGACTGCGTTTTTGTGTTTAAACCTGTCTGGAGAGAATCTATTATCTGCAAAAGGTAGGTTTGTCCAAAAGCCAAAGGCACTCCCTTTTTAATGTGCCATCAGACCTATTTATGGGAGAACTACACACACACACACACACACACACACACACACAAATGCACATGCATGTGTGTGTAAATATATGTGTAAATTTAAGAGACCGGCAGGGAGAAATTAAGGATCTATATTTATGTTTTCGCTGTTTTAAGAGCTGAACAGGGGACAAGGGCAATTATGTCCAGACAACAGATTTATGGATTTAAAATATCCTGTCTTTGTTTTCTCTACCATTTATAGTTTTGATCCTCATAAGACTGTGGCGAAGGGGATTTTGGTGAGTAAATGAGCATAAACTTATTATTTCAGTAGAAACCTATCATTACAGAAAGCCTTAACTGGAGCTACTGGAAGCAATGGTACCCCACATTCTCTCAGATTACTTAAGTAACACAGAAGGAGGGAAAACTGGCTTTCTACACAGACTGGAGTGCATTTCATAAATGGAGCCGCCAATGGCTAAGACTGACCCTCAGCCCTTTCTGCATTCAAGTTGGCAGGTTTTGCTAGCTTGGAATGACTCCTTGTACATGTCATAACCAAGCATGTTTAGCCATTTGTGTAGCTAAGACTTTGTGTCTAAACCTGTTGGGCAGAATTTTGTTTCTTGGAAATAGCTCTGTGTGCCCTATAAACCACACCCTCCTTATTGCACATGTGGAAAGGCTTCTAACAATTACCAGAAAGCTCCTGGTGATATTCTCACACTGGGAGACATGAAACAATGTTAGATGCATTTGAGTAAACATTTTATGAGAGCAGGGATAAAGTTCTCCCAGAAGATTATCTTTGTCAAATTTTGACACATAAAGAAACCCAGAAAATAACCCTCAATATTGTTTGGATATCAAAAGCACATGTCCGCAACTATTCTCTCTCTCCACACAATAGGCCACTTCAGGCAGCCACGTCATTGCAGATATTTATGTGGCAGAACAAACTTCTGGACCTTTCTGCCTCTGGGGCCTCATCTCAACCAATCCCTTCATCTAGCATTCCCTCCAGCAACACTGAACTACTAAGAATTCATTCTTAACACAAATAATTAGCTTGGGAAATAGGAGGAGGAAAATCACTTTGCCAAGTTCAACCAATTCAATTTTGATAAGCTAAAAGCACCTTAATGATTCATCAGTAAATAAATCCTTGGCAAACATAGATCTATAAAGATAGCACTGCTTTTTTTTTTAATTGCAGATGAGCAGAGACCACTTCATTTGCATGTGAGGGCTTTAGACTTTTGTACACAAGCATGGTGTGGATTTTACTAATTCCATTGAGAATATTCACATATACATGATGTGATTTAATGACTACTATGTTTCAGGCACTGGATTGTGAAAGGGGTGGGAAGGGGTGGGAAGGGGTGGGGAGGGGTGGGGAGGGGTGGGGGGAAGTGCAGAGAACTCACTAACAGAGGAGACGGGCACATGCAAAAAAGTGTAATACAAATGGCACTAGTGATACTGTATTTTGTCATATGCAATGTGTCAAGTGCCATGTGCAGGTAAGCACAAGAGTCACAGGCATACAGAAGAGGGAAGAACTTAATTCTGCTTGTGGATAGAGATAAGAGTTCCAGAAAGTGACTGATTTCAGAGTTGACATTTGAGCTAGCTTTGAGGGTTGAGTCACAGTTCACTAGAAGCAGAGAAGAGATATTCCAAGAAGAGGAAGCAATCAAACAAAGGTTCAGGGACAGAAGTGTGGGCATGGAATTTAGGTGTGAAGGGGCCCTGGAAGTGGCCAGGACAGAGCTGTCAACTTCAAGTAGGGCGTAACTATGAGGTGCCTATAGGCCAGGCTGCAAGATATGTGGCCCTGGGAGCATTAGAGAAGTGTCAAAAGCAGAATCCTGTCTTCTATTTTAGAGATTCTTGGTGATAGTCCTCATGGGAAAAACAGTGCTATTCTTCACGTTACCATTTACATCTTGGCTTTTTGGTGTCCCATTTTGTATTTTGAGCGATTCAAAAATTTGTAGATTTGTGGTGTGTGCGCTCTGGGCATCTGCCTGGCTTTCATCGGAGTATCTAGGAAGCTCCTTTCTTTAGCTCCAGTCAGACATAATCTACATCCTCTATTATGGTGTGAGTGGATTTACTCAAAAAAGACATTTCCTTGGAAAATGTTTTATAGTCATCTTATGGCTAAGAAGAAAGACGCCATTCTTAAGGGAGATCTTGAATTAAAGTGAGTGAGACAGTTGGTCTAGAAGCATGAAACACATTTTGGGTAAAAGAAGATCTGTTTCTGCACTTTGAGTACCCTCTTTCATGGGCCTCTGCTGTCCTGTTGTTGTGATTTGATTCTTCCTACAGAGACAAGGCACTTAGTAGGAAACAACCCCCATAGTCCAGACATCTCTTCATTCCTTTTGATGGGGCAAGAAGAATCAGGGTTTTCACACAGAGCCAGAAAATCATACAGAGCCAGAAAATAATAAAATGCCATGTCTATATTGGTCACAGGCATTATATCTATGCCTTGCCAACAGCTATTCCAAAACCAATCTGTCATTTTGCCTTTGTTGGAATTCAAACACTTAATTTCTTAATTATATTTCAGCTATGGTTTTATTTCAGTGCCACTAATGGATAAATGATTCAGACAGTGGAGACGTTTTCATCTCATCACATCGGGAGTAAGGATGACAATACTTGCTAATTCTAACAAAATGAACATTTAAATATGCAGGAAATTACAGCATGACTGAGTACTTTATAAAGAGAAGACTGTGTTTCAGTCAGAAATGATTGAAAATGCAAAATATTTCTATTTTGTTGCAAATTCATCAATTTATCACATTTGGTTAATACATAGGACACATGTTTCTTCCAGTTCTTTTAGAAAATTTAGACTCCTGTTGTTATTATTATTATTGAAGAAGGTGAATATTGCTTACCTATGTCCTAATGATATCAAGGTATTTCTATATTTAGTAGTGTATTGTTATGGAGGACATAATATGACCCACCATGCATTAAAATGGTCTGTTTTAACAAGATTCCCCATAAATTCTTACTTATATATGAGAAGATAATATAGCACTACACAATTAGGCCTATCAGAGAGAAAAATACAGAATATTTGTGAGAAATCAAACAAAGGTTATACCAGATACTTTAAGTATTACATCTCATGTTATCTTTGACCACATTGTGATACAGATAGTATCCTCATTTGCTATTCAAGAAAGTGAATCTCAGGAAGATTAAGAGATTTACACATAGGTACAGTCTACCTGCCAGCAAACTTACTTCATCTTTGCAAAAATTTTGTATCAGAAAATGAAGTAATCAGAGATAAAAATGTATTAAAAATCATGGTAAGAAGGCCTTATTCTCAAACAGAGAAGGGCAGGAAAGATAGATAAAATTGGGGCACCTGGGTGGCTGAGTTGGTTAAGCATCAGACTTTGGCTCAGGTCAGAATCTCAAAGCTCTTGAGTTCAAGCCCCAAGTCAGGCTGTGTGCTGACACCTCAGAGCCTGGAGCCTGCTTCGGATTCTGTGCCTCCCTCTCTCTCTGCCCACTTGCATTCTGTCTCCGTCTCTCTCAGAGATAAATAAACATTAAAAAAAAATAGATAAAATGACTGAAAAGGCAAGAGTGCTAAATACACAATTTAGGATGTGAAAGATCTTCAGAAATTCTTTAATCCACAAAGCCAACAGAGTCTGAGATCAGTGATTTATCAAAAATCAAAAATCTGACAAGTGGCCATACAGAGAACCAACTCCCAGGAATGCCTCCAATTGATTAACAAGCTTTAATTAAACATTTATTGCACACGAAGTACTGGGCTGAGCTACAAAGATGGAAAAAAACAGTATATAGCACATTGCAGGGAGATTCAAGCCCCCACCTAGGGATGGGACAACCCCAAGCTGTTCATGGGTCACCTCACTGCCAGTGTTGGGGTCTTTCTCAACCAGCAGACTTCTTCCAGGGGACCTAGTCTCAGAGTAATTGCCTATTTATTGTACTATGGTATTTAAATATTTTCTAGATCAGGAGTTTCCATAACCCTGTAACAATGCTTATGGCTGTGTTCAGCATATTGACCCTAATTTTATTCACGTGTTTCTTTGAAATGCATGTCTCTGCAACACAGGTTTTTATTTCAGTGGGCCCCACTAGGATGATTACAAATATGGGTATGCACATTTACTCCTGTCCTCTAGTGGATAGAATCACAGACCAGCTTCCTAAGTACTAGTTACCTTCTTGTAACAAATCTGGGAACAAACCATAGAATACTCTACTTTCAAAGCTTGGTGAACCTTAGAGAGCATTACAGTATGATCACTACAGTCATTATCTCCTCCAGGGACTTTATAAGCTACTTGGTTATCATTTTCATGTGTGAGTTCCTTCCTCAGAAGTTTAGGCTTTATGGGGGTGGGGAGCCCGAAATCATATCTACAGGAAGGTATGAAGCCACTGGCGACCAGCATTTAATTTCAGGTCAGAAAACTGGGGAGACAAAATGTGGATTCAAATCCAGGTGTCTTCTCTCACTGCTGTGTGTCTTCCATCAAGCTGCCCCTCTTTTCTTGTCATGCCATGATGTCCCTGCCACAAGAGACTTCTCTCTGTTAACATTCCAGTACAACTTCTAAAATCCAATTATCTTATGAGTTATCAAAACAACACAAAGTTGGCTTTCATGCCTTGATGTGGTGTTTAAATCTGTTTAATTCTTGATAGAGGCTTTTGAATGGATATGTAGCTTGAAACATCATTATCCAAGTGGGAGGAATGTTATTTCCAAAGCTACCATAAACTTATTTCTAGCATTGAAATGACAACATTAAACTTCTAACATCCTGGTAACATTTATAGAAAGTAGGGGAACATGGGTCCATCAGACATTTCAAAGCCGAGTTATGTTTATCCTACCAATTTATTTGTGCTTCAAAATAACAGACAATCCAATGCATTTTTAACCACATGTGTATCAAGACTTGAAATTCTTGGTTTTATTTTTAGCAAGAACATGTAAATACTTCAATAGTCAGGTTTCTTATTTGTAAAGCTTTCTCTCAGATTTTTGTCAACTTTAACAAAAATAAGGTTTTTTAAATGCTTGGTTCCCTTTGTGGAAATCTTAGTCTCTCTCCATCCAGTAATCCCAATACCACCAAAAATTCACTCTAAAATTCAAAATATTTAATAAGCTTGTTTGTCATCATTTTTAATATACTTTTTGTTAAAAGCAAATTATAAAGTGCACTTAGTATTTTACTAGCTCTATTTAACTAAGAAAACTAAGCAGCTTATGATTCTAATTCTACTAAAAAATTAAAAGTGGGGCAACCTGGGTGGCTCCATCGGTTAAAGTGTCTGACTCTTGATCTCAGCTCAAGTCATGATCTCACAGTTCCTAAGATAGAGCCCTGTGTGGGGCTCTGAGCTGACAGTATGGAGTCTGCCTGGGATTCTCTCTCCCCTTCTCTCTCTGCTCCTCCCCTACTTTCACACACGTGCTCTCTCTCAAAATAAGCTTTAAAAAAAAAAAACAAACGAAGGGGTGCCTGGGTGTCTCAGTTGGTTAAGCGATTTGGATCAGGTCATGATCTCATGGCTCAGGAGTTCAAACCCCGCATCGGGCTCTGTGCTGACAGCTCAGAGCCTGGAGCCTGCTTCAGATTCTGTGTCTCTCTGTTCATCCCATGCTCACACTCTGTCTCTCTCTCAAAAATAAACATTTTAAAAAATTTAAAAAGTACAAAGCACTATGCATAAATTTAAGCGTATGATTTTATGGACTGTTGGGTTTTCTTTTCCTTTGTCACCTCTTTTTAACAGTATTTACTGACAAAGAGGAGACATGATCTTTTTAATGTATTCTCTAGCATTTACTATACTTGTTTAGGAAAGTGTTTTCCCCCTAGTCATTTACTTTCATTAACTACAGAAGTTAGCACAAATCTTAGCTGTTTAAATGACTTTATGAATATATATTTAGTCACATCAGTCCTTGTGAAACTTCATGCCATTTGTAATACACTTTAGCGCATCAGGTATTAATACTTGTGAATGCTTACCATCAAAAGATTTTCCATTTGTTTAGGAAAACAGCCAGAAGATAAAATTTGTTCAAAGGTCAGAATATGATGTACTCCACACTCTGTTTCAAATGGAATTTTATAAACTCCAGAAAAGCCAACATAGTATAAATCAATTTTGAAACAGGTGGATTTTTACCCCTTTGCCCTGTTATATCAGCCCATCAAGAATGAATTACCCTCACACCTGAATTTTGCAATCTAGTGAGCAAGCCAATTGTTGGAAAAAGAGCTGCCTGTAAGTGACATTTTGTGATTTAGTTCATTCATACATGTTAGCCCCAAAATATTTACTCCTACAAAAAAAAGTAAAAGGAAATTACATAATATTAAAGGTTAACTTTCTATTCACAATCTGAGACCTTAAATTTTAATCCAGGTGAATGTGTGACCATATGTCTAGATGGGTACCTGTTGCCGAGAGTAATTATTACTGGCCCTTCAATTCTCAAAGTTGTCTCGGTTTGAATGGCAAAAGTTTTCCCTAATTTGGGGTAATAAGCTTATAATGTGCACACAGCACGTATATTAACTTGTATAAATAAATGAACTTTTCTACTTCCAGGATAACAGTGACAGAAAATGAGAGCGTGCCATACTCATATCCAAAATGAGAGGTCGAATGGGTTTCAGTTTTATTTTTGTCTATAACTCAGTAATATTACTTTTAAAATTCAGTGGAATTGAATACTCCTTTTTACAGAAACCATTTATTCCCTAGTCTTTGGTACATTTTCAAGTGTCAAACATTTAGTAAAAACAAAGTGGAAAATTAAAGTTATCTATAATCCTATTTCATAAAGGGAGTTCTTGCCCCTATTTCTCTATCACTAGATATCTATTTAAACAAAATTAGGATTGTACTGCTCATAGTTTTATATCCTGCTTTTTTTCTCACTTATCATATAATGAATATTTTACTGATTAAATATTCTCTGAAATATAATTTCAATGTCTACAAAATGTTCCAAAGATAGTACACATTGCTGTTTACTTAACCCCTGCCCTAACACTGATCATTTAGGGGGCTGCCAAAGCTTCCCTGTTGTATAACGGACTTTCTCAGCAGTTGCTTATAGAGAACATTAATTAGAGTAAATCTCTCCTTACATTTCCTTGCTTGGGAAGCAAGACAAAGTACATAATATACTTTTAAGACCATTCATTTCAAGATGAAATCATACTGGGATTTTTTGTGATGCTTCAAGTTTTAAGGTTATTCCCATTCCCTCTGCATTTTTCTTTGCCTTATTGGATAATGTACAGAGAATGATCTAACAGACTTCTCCGTATGGATTCCCCATAGGTATTTCAATCTCAAATGCACAAGACTGAACTATTACTCCGCCAGATGTCTTCATCTCTCCTGTGCCCTGGGTAAAAGGAACCTTCCCAACTGGAACCCTGGGCTAGCATGTTGTTGTTCCCTTAGCGATCATTTGCCCTCTGTGTGTGCCCCTGCTCAGGGCCGCATCATTTCTTGCCAGGACCACTGCAATAGCTAACCAAACTGTCTACCTCTGGCCAAAAGTACGCCTTGCGCATCCTCCTCAGAATCAACACAATGTTGTTTCTGAAACTTAATTCTTATAATCATGTCACCACATTTAGAGTGTCAGTGACTTTATTGCCTACAAAGTAAAACCTGAAGTCCTTTAAATGGTGTGGAAGGTCGGTCGTGATCGATTTCTTCCTCCTTCGCCAGCTTCGGTCTCCTGCCCTTGTGCTGAGTAACGTCAACACTGGCCCCACAGTTCCACCACATTCCAAGCCCTCTCCTGCATTGATTTTTCTTTCTTTCTGGCATCCCCCTTCCCCCCTCTATGCCTTTAAAACTCCTACTTACTCTTTAATTGGGAGCTCAAAATGACAACTCCTCAGGAAGGTCTTCATACTTCTCTGATATTCTTAACACCATGGTTTTCGCATACCAATTATAATACCCACTGTTTATATTAAAGTAGTTTACACTTTCATCTTGCTATCGGGGCCGATGCTTAGCAACGTGATGACACATGGTGGACAAGTAATCATGCATGCTGAATGAATGAATGGATGACACAGAACTGAGGGAGAGTTGAGGACTTGATAATTTAGCGGTCTCAGGCATTCAGGAAATAACTTAAGCACATCTAGCAATGTTAAACTCACTGTCTCTGGAAACCAGTCTTTCATTTTGAATTGTTACAGGTAAGTGCACTGTAATGAAAATGTACTGCAAGCCACTTAAAGTCATTTTAAACTTTCTAATAGTCATGTTTAAAAGGGAAAAACAAGGTGAAATTTTGTTACCATCTTATTGAACTCACCGTAACCCTAAATGTCAATGAAAGTCAATATAAAAACGTATTAATAAGCTATTTTACATTTTTTATACTAAGCCTTCTAATTCCGTTGTGTATCTTTAATTCTCAACCCATTTCAAGTTGGACAGCTTTTTATTTTTTTAAGTTTAGTTATTTTGAGAGAGAGAGAGAGAGAGAGAGAGAGCGAGAGCATGCACAGGGGAGAGGCAGAGAGAAAGAATCCCAAGCAGGCTCCAACCTGTCAGCACAGAGCCTGATGCAGGGCTGGATCCTGTAAGATGTGAGATCATGACCTGAGTCGAAATCAAGAGATAGATGCTTAAGTGACTGAGCCACCCAGGTGCCCCATAGGACAGCTACCTTTTAAGTTTTTTTTTTTTTTAATGTTTTATTTATTCCTGAGAGACAGAGAGAGACAGAATGCGATCTGGGGAGGGACAGACAGAAGGAGAGACACAGAATCTGAAGCAGGCTCCAGGCTCTGAGCTGTCGGCACAGAGCCCGACATGGGGCTCAAACTCACAAACCGTGAGATCATGACCTGAGCCAAAGTCAGACGCGTAACCAGCTGAGCCACTCAGGTGCCCCGGACAGCTACCTTTTAAAAAGATATTTCATCTGTATTTTAATTTCATAAAACTTACATTAAAAAAGTAGATTCTCATACTAAGTTGTTGCCAACTTATTTAAAATTTTCCCAATAATTAAGTACCCCTATAAACTAAAATTTAAATTCATTACTATTGAATAATACTGAAAAGTTCCTCAAATTATGTTCAAATGTTCCATAAGCACATGTAGCTAATGGCTACCATAGACAATGTAGTTCTAGATGTTACCTCTCAGAAGCCAAAGTCTCTCTCATGCTGTATTTTTACTCATCATTTCTACCCTTATACCCTGGGACAGAATTCTATCTCCAATTCACATGTCTTAACAGGCAAGTTATAAAGAACAGAGGAGACTTTTTAAAAATAAGCTTGCTGTATATTTGATAAGAGTACCATTTGAAAACCTTAGGCTTATTTGCCAGATGTTGTCAATTCCTGAGTTACTTGGAATACTATTCAAGCATCTCGCATAGTTTATAGGGTATTTATCACAAATTTCTTTATGTCAGGGACCTAAGTTTGTCATTCTTTCCAAATTTGCAGACACTTGTTAAAAATAACTAAGAAGATTTATCATGCATATCTTTTTTTTTTAATTTTTTTTTAACGTTTATTTATTTTTGAGACAGAGAGAGACAGAGCATGAACGGGGGAGGGTCAGAGAGAGAGGGAGACACAGAATTCGAAACAGGCTCTAGGCTCTGAGCAGTCAGCACAGAGCCCGATGTGGGGCTCGAACCCACAAGCTGTGAGATCATGACCTGAGCCGAAGTCTGGCACTCAACCGACTAAGCCACCCAGGCGCCCCTATCATGCATATCTTTACTGATAGAGTGGCCTCAAATAAGCTACAGTCCACATGCCTTCAGAAAAAAGAACGCCTGATGTGAAGCGAGCCCCCGTAGACCCATAGTTGAAACGCCTGTGGGTATCTTGGAAAAGATTGCAGATTCGGTTATGTCACAACAGCTTTTAGCCAGTCCGGTGAGACTCAGGCAAACTATCCTTACTTGAATTGAATCTGAAACCCTGAGAGATTGAAAAAGAGGTCACTGTGGAAGCAGGTGGGCTTTTGGGAGCCCTGCTGAGGCAATATTGAAGCAGTCCTCAAGGGTCTACTTCTTTCTCCTTCCTTCGCCCTTTTTTTCCTGCCAGCTTGTCCACCTACTTAAGATCCTTCTCTTGAGTCACTGGACAGTTGCTTTAGGAATTCTGACTACTTTTCTAGCTTTGCTAACTTCCAAGGTGGGACCAATTAGGCAATAAAAAACTCAAAAGCAAAAAAGAGAGGAAGAAAAAAACAACAAGAGTGCCATTTTAAACCCCTCTAGTCTCATCCAGATGCGAACAATTTGCATCTAGATACAATTTGCATAATAGATAAATGATCTACTAGCTGTAGATTGGCTTTTTATAGTAGTGATTAAAAGAAATGGTACAGTATGAAACAGATGCATATTTTTGGCGAGATGCTACCATGAGAAAGACCATGAACCTCAGTAAGGAGATTGACTTTCATGTCATAGGTAGACCAAGTAAAAACAAATTTCATAAATCTAATAACCCAAAAAGAGAAAATAGTCTCACAGAACATACTTGGATTTTTTTTAGTATTTATTTTTGAGAAGGAGCAAGCGAGTGGGGGAGGGACACACCCCCAGAGCCTGACACAGGGCTCAATCCCATGAACCTTGAGATCATGACCTGAGCTGAGTCTGGCATTCAACCGACTAAGCCACCCAGGAGCTTCAAAACAAACTTGGATTTTTAACTCTGTTCTTAATTCTTTAATTCATTAAGTTTAAAACTATAAACAATAAACTTAAAGAACTTCATTTAAGGGCCACATAGTAAATATTTTAGGCTTGTGGGCCATGAATATCCTCTATCATCTGGTCTTTATTCTTTTGTTTCATTTCAAAACCTCTTAAAAATGTAAAAAAAAAAAAAAAAGTTTTTAGCCTGACAGCCATACAAAAATAGGCAGCACACTGTATTTACTCACAGGCCATAGTTTGCCTGCAGCAGATTTAGAAAACTATTTTGTGCAGATATCAACAGGACATGAAAATTGTGAGCTGCATTATTGGTCCACATTCTTTTCCCATTCAGTGTTCATCATGAAATATTACATGTTCTGATAAGTTAAATGGTATGGCAAGTGAAAAACAACAATAGCTAATGATGGAATATTATTCAGCCATTAAAAAGAATAAAATCTCACCATTTGAATGACATGGATGGAGCTAGAGAGTATAATGTGAAACAAAGTAAACCAGAGAAAGACAAATGCCACAGGATTTCACTCATATGTGGAATTAAGAAACAAAGCAAATGAACATGGGTGGGGTGGGGAGGAGGAGAGGCAAACCAAAAAACAAACTGTTCACTATAGAGAACAATCTGATGGTTACCAGAGGAGAAGGGAGTTGGAGGAGGGTGAAATAGGTGATGGCGATTAAAGAATACACTTGACATGATGAAACACATATAGAAAATTTTTAAGCAAGCAAAAACAATCTCACTGTTAACTAGGGAAAAAAAAAAACAATCTCACTGTTAACTAGGGAAAAAAAAAACTCAGCTAATATTTGTTGAATGTTTTCCATATGCAGATAAGTTACTAGAGTTCTATTATTTATTCCTTATAATAGCCACCATACAAGTTCAGTACTATTATTATCTCCATTTTAGAGATGAAACTAAGGCACAGATTAGTGACAGAATTTCTTCAATGTTACACATTTTAAAGAGCAAATATGAAAACGCACATTGCTTAGAACCTATGCACTTTTTCTACCAAAGGTCAAATGGTAACATTTTAGTTTTTACAGCTATACAGCAGGTCATGTTTACTCACCTCAGTCAACAGAGCACAGTAACCACTGCGAACAGGGATGGCCGTCTTCCAGGAAAACTTTGTTTGCAAAAACAGGCAGAGAGGTCAGACCCTCAGACCACAGTTTTCTGTTACTCGCACTAGGCCAATTCTTCTCGTACCTGAGTGTCCTAAGTATCATCTGACTGTCTTTTTAAAGCACAGACTAATTCATTACATCTGGGAAAGGACCTGGGACTGATTTGTTTACTCATCCCCAGGTGATGCTGGCACTGCTAATTTATTGACCTTTAGAGTAGCAAGTTTCTGGATCATGGAGCTACACTTCCAGGTAAAGCAAGGTTCTTAAGAAGAATTGATTTCTTAAGTCACATTTTATCAATCACCTTTCCAAAGCTAACGTTTATCGCACATTTAACATATATCAGATACTGTGCCAAGCATTTTGTGTACACTTCAAATAAACCATTAACCCTGTTGTTTAAGCCAGATGCCTGCGTACCATTCTTTAGTGGGCTCTTTACCATCCGTCAAGTCTCATGTACTATCCACTACTTAATTCTACTTCCAAAACATATTTCAACCCATCCTTTTAAGAATCTACCACCAGGGCGCCTGGGTGGCTCAGTTCATACGTGAGATCAAAATCTCACGGTGCTCGAGTTCGAGCCCTGCATCTGGCTCTCTGCTGTCAGCACAGAGCCTGCTTAGGATCTCCTGTCTCCCTCCATCTCTGCCTCTCCCCTGCTCACTCACTGTCTCTCAAAAATAAGTATTAAAAAAAAAAAAAAGAATATACCACCTCCACCCAAATATAAATCTTAAATCTTTACCTGGACCTCCACAATAACCTCTTAATTGTGTTGCCAAATATGATCCCCTTCATTAGTGACACACATTTAATGAATGTTCGCTAAATGAATTGGTAAGTTAATGAAACTCTGGAATAGTGTCTCCATGAGGACAGGAGTTTTGCCTTGTTATTTTACATAGCTCTTGAGTGTCTGGTATATAGTACACATTCAGTTAATGTAGTATTAAATATCTCATTTACTATGTATAAAACTCTAAGACTTTGAATACTGATATTATGTCCATTTTATAAATGAATAGGCTCAGTAGTTAAGTAACTTAATCAAGGTCAAAAAACATTAGTTGATAGAGTCATACTGTGAACACAAGTTTTGTTTCCCAAGCATATACTATTAACTTCCGTGCAATGGTATATCACCACACACATAGAAAAGTTTCCATTAATAGATCCCTGAAAGCTACATTAGATTTTTAACACATCATTATTTACAACTTATTTGTGGATATTCTTAGCAACTTCTATCGTGGCCCATTTCTCTTCTTCCTTGTTTACTGGCTTATAATTCTGTCTTTAATTCTCCAATAATTTGGGGAATACTTTTTGTACACTCAATAATACCATAAATGTTTTGAAGATAAGAGGAGTCTTTTGTATAACCCACACCAGGCTTGGAGCAAGCCATTAGGTATAATGTTTGTTGAAGTACCTTATATTCAGCCTTTTATTATTGTGCTTTGCTAGCATGTTGCTGTGACATCTTAGTAATTTTTCCCAAGTTTCTTCAGTCTTGAGGGAAAATGATCTCTTGCTATGTTCTACTCTAGCTGTTAGAAAACAAAGATGATCTTTGAATTAAGAAATGGGGAGTCTGAAAATGTGGATTTTGTTTGTGTCTCAGAGCATATGTGTATTTACTGAGCCTCATGAAATTGGGTCTTTTTACTTCAACAGATAGAATCCTAACTCTTCAGTACCTGTGTATTTTGGCAACTTTGCTTCTAAAGCATCGTTCAGCGCACTCAGAACAATTGGTGCTTAGAGAGACATTAAAGAAATGTTAAATGCTATTTAAGGTTTTGTGGGTTCGGGTTCTTTTTGTGTATAGAAAAGAATGAGACTCTTGAGACATTAACCCTGTTGAGAAGAAAATGGAATATTTGAATCGCATCAGGCTACAATGCTTACTATAAATTAAGGCATTCAGGGCTCTCCCGTGAGAGTGGTAGATACAGTGTTACCATGACTATAAACCTATGTCCCACTCCAGCTGGATGGCAGAAAGGCAGGAGGAGGGACCAAAGACTGTTAATATAATTTATGTGATATATAATGTATCCAACAAATGATAATGACGTATTTTCCACTTCAGAAATCATTACACTCACTGTGATTCATGAAGTAGTAAAGGCAGGAGGGCTGGCCAATCTGTAGCACATGTGTGGCCATGGCTTCCTTCCATGCCTAAAGCGGTTGTCATTTATTGATTACATTGTATTTTTCTTCCAAGCCCAAAGGGGGCCTCAGAATTCTTTTCAACATGGCCTTAAAGCCAGTCACTTCCAAAATTAGTGTTGGCACCACAGGTCAACCCAGAACTATAGAATTATTAGTTGCAAACGGGAGGTGGGAGAGCATTGTTAAACATAGGCAGATACAATCACTGAGCAAAACGAAGCAATTGATCTGTTAATACCTCTCCTTATGCTCTGTGGTTATCAAAGTTGATGGTATGCTGAGCACTCTTAAGCCTGGGAAACTAATACAAATGCTAACGGTTTGAAACTCTCGTTTAGTCACTTATATCCTGTTCCTCATATGAAAAAGTCAAATCTGGTGAGTTGATGTAGGGCATGGATTCTGTATACTAATGTATGTGTATGTGTATATTTACACTGAAGTGTAATGAAGTATAATTAACATACAGTGTTATTTCAGGTGTATAAAATAGTGATTCAACAACTCCATACATTATTTAGTACTCATCACATAGACATACTGTTTAATCCCCATCACCTATTTCACCCATCCCCCAGCCGCCTGCCTGCTGGTAAATATCAGTTTGTTCTCCATAGTTAAGAGTGTGTTTTTTGTTTGTATCTTTTTTTCTTAGCTCATTTAGGTTCCATTTAAATGAGAAAAGTCAATCATATGGTATTTGTCTTTCTGACTTACTTCTCTTAGCATTATACCCTCTAGATCTATTCAAGATGTCACAAACCCCAAGATCTCATTCTTTTTTATGGCTGTGCAATATTTCATTGTATAGATACCAGATCTTCTCTATCCATTCATCTATCAATGAACACTTGGGTTGCTTCCATAACTTAGCTATTGTAAATAAAAATGCTGCAATAAACATTGGGGTGCATATCTTTTTAAATTCATGTTTTCATTTTTGAGGAGTAAATTCCCAGTAGAATTACCAGATCATAGGGTAGTTCTATTTTTAATTTTTTGAGGGACTTCCATACTATTTTCCATAGTGGATATACCAGTTTACATTCCCAGCAACAGCGTGTGAAGACTCCCTTTTATCCACATTCTTGCTGACACCTGTTATTTCTCGTCATTTTGATAATAGCCATTCTCACAATGAAATTATATCTCATTGTGGTTTTAATTTGCATTTCCCTGATGATGAGTGATGCTGAGCATCTTCTTATGTATCTATTGGACATCGTATATAATCTTTGGAAAAATGTCTACTCAGGTTCTCTGCCCATTTTACTTCTAGGTTTTATGGTTACAGGTCTTATATTCAGGTCTTTAATCCATTTTGAGTTAATTTTTATATACGGTATAGGATAGCAGTCTAGTTTCATTCTTTTGCATGTAACTGTCCAGTTTTTCCGACATTATTGAATATACTGCCCTTTCCTCATTATGTATTTCAGCCACTTTTGTTGTAGATCAACAGGTCATATGTGTCTGGGTTTATTTCTGGGCTCTATTCCATTGATTTATATGTCTTTTTATGCCAATGCATATTGTTTCGATTACTATGGTTTTGTAATGTTGTTTGAAATCAGGGAGCATGATGCCTTTATCTTTTTTCTTCTTTCTCAAGATTGCTTTGGCTATTTGGGATCTTGTGTGATTCCATACAAATTTTAGGATTGTTCTATTTCTTAAAAAATAGCATCAGAATTTTGATAGGAATTGCACTGCATCTGTAGATTGCTATGGGTAATATGGACATTTTAACAGTGTTAATTCTTCCAATCCATGAGCATGAAATATCTTTCCATTTATTGGCGTAGTCTTCGATTTCTTTCAGTGTACAGATGTTTTATCCTCCTTGGTTAAATTTAGTCCTAGGTATTTTTTTGACGTATTATAAATAGAATTGTTTCCTTAGTTTCTCTGATAGTTTGTTAGTGCATAGAAATGCAACCTATTTTTGTATATTGACTCTAAAAATTTTTTAGTTTTTATTTAAATTCCAGTTAGTTAATACATAGTGTAATATTAGTTTCAGGTATACAATATAGTGGTTCAGCACTTCCATGACACCCACTGCTCACCACAAGGGTACTCCTTAATCCCCACCACCTATTTAACCCATCCCTACCCACCTCCCTTCCAGTAACCATTAGTTTGTTCTCTATAGTTAAGAGTCTGTTTTGTGGTTTTCCCCGCTCTCTTTTTTCCCCCTTTAGCTCCTTTGTTTTGTTTCTTTGGATGCCTTTTATTTCTTTATTGCCTTATTGCTCTGGCTAGGACTTCTAATACTATGTTGAAAAAAAGTGGTGAGAGTGGGTATCCTTGTCTTGTTCTGATCTTTAAAGAAAAGCTTTCAGCTTTTCACCATTGAGTATGATGTCAGCTGTGGGATTGTCATATATGGCTTTTATTATGTTGAGGTACATTCTTTCTATACCCACTAGGTTGAGAGTTTTTATCATAAATGGATGTTGAATTTTGCCAAATGCTTTTTCTGCCTCTATCGAGATGATCATATGATTTTTATCCTTCATTTTGTTAATGTTGTATTTCACTTTGGTTTGCAGATGTAAGCCATCCTGCATCCCTGGAATAAATCCCACTTAATCATGCTGTATGATTCTTTTAATGTATGTGTTTTTGAAATGAATTTTTATACATTATATAATATATTCCTTTTAGTGTCTGGTTTCTTTTGTGCAATGTATTTATTTATTTTTTTTATTTTGAGAGAGTTTGAGTGAGTGGGGGAGGGGCAGAGAGAGAGAGAGAGAGAGAGAGAGAGAGAAAGAATCCCAAGCAGTTCCTGCACTGTCAGCACAGAGTGCATGGGGCTCAAACCCATAAACCATGAGATCAGGACCTGAGCTGAAACCAAGAGTTGGTCACTCGACTGACTGAGCCACCCAGGTGCCCCTCTCCTATGCAAATTTAGGTACGAACAATTCATTCACTATTTTTCCATTGAAGGCTGGGTTCTCCAAAGACCAATGCGGAGAAGCTGTATGGATTGCAACATGCTAGTTACTGCTCCATAAGGAGGAAAGAAGATTGGGCAGAGAAAGCAGTTGAACTGTGAAGCAGACCTGACAAAGGCTCAAGTGAAAATTGCCCATAGAGTGGCCTGCGTTGAGCTGAAATGTCTAAGCATTTACTCCTCTCCCTTATTCAGTTCCCAGATAGGGGCTGTGCGAAGGGCAAGCCCCAGGCAAAGCAACTACTTGCAATTGAAGCAGATGCTGAAAGAGGTGAACAGGTGGAAGCTGCCTGCTGACTGCATTGTTTGTGACTCATCAGTCAATCCTAGGGCAGGATTTAAAAAAGAAAAAAAAAGCCTGAAAACAAATTATCTGAAAGTGGGATTAATATCACACTACATTGGGGTAAGTGAAAGTCTCTTTTTCAAGTTCCTCTGTATATAAGAAACATTTTATAACCTGGATCTTGGCAGCACATCTTGGTAATATGTTACCATGTTTTTGCTGCGTTATATTACATTCCATGAATCTAGCTTTACAATAGGTCTTGATTTATGACAGTTTAAGTGTACAGGTTTACACTTCAACATTACCTTGGCTATTAAACATTTTTTTTTTACATCTCCCAAAGCATTTTGTTTTAATTTTTTTTAATGTTTACTTCTGAGAGAGACAGAATGTGAGCAGGGGAGGGCAGTGAAAGAGAGAGAGACCCCGAATCTGAAGCAGGCTCCAGGATCCGAGGTGTCCTCACAGAGCCTGAAGCAGGGCTCAAACTCACAAACCATGAGATCATGACCTGAGCTGAAGTCAGATGCTTAAAAGACTGAGCCATCCAGGTGCCCCTCCCTATGCATTTTAGAATTACTGGCTGCAACAAGCTAGTACCTAGGAGATCTGTCAAGGAAAGGGCACAGAAGCTGATGAAGATAATGAACTGGATCTCATCAGGAGAAAAACGGAGACACCGGGCACTCACTTCCCTCACTGAACTCCAGCACAACTTAAATGTTAAACAAAAACTTAAATGTTTTTGCTGGCTTGCATTAGCAAACTCATTATAGCAGGGTTTGGTTTGCACGGTGAGTAGTTTGTAAGTTTTGTAGCTTGGTGTGGTATTGTTATAATGTATAGGAATATTCAGATAGTCAGAGTTTATATACTAAAATAAACCTATGTTTCATGTAATACACACACACACACACACACACACACACACACACACTTCGAACTTTAAATTAGTATTTTGTGAGGTACTTACTGTATTGGGAATATAATAAGATGGTGATTAGTAGTACATTTTTTATTTATTCTGGTAATGTAGCTTTGGTGGAAATTGTGAACAGAATCCTACAAAACCCAAAACAATAATGAATATCGTTAGCCATTTCATGCCTCAGTGCCTACAGCTAAACATGTACTAAGTAAAGTTAATGATAGTGCAGACTGCCTTTCTACAGTGTCATTTCCAGTTGGGGAATGTAATTACATTTAATTGAGTTGAAGCACATTATTACACTGAACCATGCCTCTCTTGATTCTAAATAAGCAATCTGGGGTATTTTGTAACAGTGGAAAAATGCTTTCAATCTGAATAGAGAAAAATTTAGTATGGCAGCCAATGTAGGTTTATCTCCAATTATGGACAATTAGCAAGAATCTTTGGTATTAGTAGAAGGAAGTTCTGACAACTGATTAAAGCATAGGTTAGGTTAAATTAAAAATTTATGTAAAGTACACAAAAAGCTGTGCAAATGATATGAGGGGAAATGTAGAATAGTGAAAAAAAAGTGACTAGGGAAAGTGAAGTCCTGAAATCGCAGTTCTAAAATCACAAACCACTAGCTATATTTGGAGGCTATGCCCAGTTATTTCATCAATGAAACAGTTGGTCAAAATGCACCTAAAAGATCTCTTCTCACGAAACTTATTGATGTACGCACAATTCATACTTAATGTGTCCTGAGAAATAGATGACTGTTATCACTTACATTGCTCCAAAATACATTATTTGAGGGAAAATGTAAATGTCATGATAGTTCTGTTTTTGGTAAAATAAACATTTGACTCTTCATTTCTTTTGCATTGTTTTTCACAATATCACCTTATTATTTCCTATTCATGATTATCCCAATTGCATTTCACTGTAAGTACACATCCTCAAAGGAGCAAGAATATACAAAGGGGAACATGCAGTCTCTTTAACAGATGGTGCTGGAAAACTAGACAGTTTCCTATGCACAAGAATGAAGCTGGATTACATTCTTATACCATCCACAAAAATAAACTCAAGATGGATTCAAAACCTAAATGTGAGTCCTGAAACCATAAAGCTCCTAGAAAAAAACATGGGCAGTAATTTCTTTGACATTGGCCACCGAAACATTTATCTAGAATCTCTACCGAGGCAAGGAAAACAAAGGCAAAAACTAAACTATTGGGGTTACACCACAATAAAAAGCTTCAATACGGTGAATGAAATCCTCCACAAAATGACAGACAAGTTATTGAATGGGAGAAGATATTTGTAACTGATATATCTAATAAGGGGTTAATATCCAAAGCATATAACGAACTTATAAACTCAATACCAAAAAAAAAAAACAAAAACAAAAACAAAGAATCCAATTCAAAAATGGGCCAAGAACCTGAATAGACATTTTTCCAAAGAAGATGTACAGATGTCCAACAGACACATATCAAAGATGCTCAGCATCACTCATCAGGGACATGCAAATCAAAACCATAATGAGACATAAACTCACACCTGTGAGAATGGCTATTATCAAAATGGGGAGAAATAACAAGTGTCAGCGAGAATGTGGAGAAAAGGTGGGAATGTAAATTGGGGCATCCACTATGGAAAAGAGTATGGACATTTCTCAAAAAATTAAAAATAAAACTACCCTATGATCCAGCAATTCCACTACTGAGTATTTAGCCCCTAAAAATGAAAGCACAAATTCAAGAAGAAATGCCCCCCCCATGTTTATTGCAGCATTACTTACAATAGCTAAGCTATGGAAGCAACCCAAGTGTTCACTGATAGATGAATGGATAAAGAAAATGCAGTATATAAATACAATGGAGGATTACTTAGCAAGAAAAAAAAGAATGGAAACTTTCCATTTGCAACATCAGTAGAACCTTGAGGGCATTATGCTAAATGAAACAAGTCAGAGAAATATAAGTATCATATGGTTTCACTTATATGTGGAATCTAACCAAACCAAACAAACAAAAAACTGAGCTGATAAATATCAAGAACAGATTGGTGATTGCCAGATAAGAGGGGGAGCTGGGCATGAGCAAAATGGGTGAGAGGGGTCAAAAGGCACAACTTCCAGTTATAAAATAAAAAAAAAAAAGTCATGAGGTTATAATGTACAGTATTGTGACTATAATCATTATGTATTGCATATTTGAAAGTAGGTTGTCATTTTATTTCATTTTAAAAGTCCTTACGAGATTCAGAGAATTTAAAAATCTTGTCCAAGATCACACAGCTAAAAAGTGGAAGAGATTGCTCTGATATCCAAAGTATTATTTTGTAAATCCATTTACTTTTATCTCCATGTTTTGTAACTTCTATTATCCAGTCATCCAATTCAAGTTTGTTTCTTTTTTCTGTTACTAGTAAGATTTTCTCTTGATTTCAAGCCAGGTTTTCAGACCAGGAAATTTTCATGTTTCTTTTTACTTTTTCTTGATGAATGTAGACACATGTATAAGTTGTTGTGAAACGTTTCTCTAATGAAAATATAAATTTATGCTACCAGCTTCTTTGAGCATTACTCAATGTAAAGCATACTGTCATGAAATTTTTAAATGTCATTTTGAAATGTGGATTCTAGCAGGGGTACGTGCCTTTTAGGAATCAGATAAAACTATTTTAATTATTGGTAAAGTACACAATACTACAAATTACAAAGTAGCAACTTTTTTAAAAGTATATTCAGACTTCAACATACTCTCTCAAGAAGGCTTCCAGTAGATTTTTCTAAGTCCCAAGCAGGTAAGAAACAAAGAACCTCTGTCACTCACAACGTGTTACCAATACAATCAAATGAACAAAGTTTAACATAGACAATCCCTAGATTTTGCTTTTTTGCTCATTTGAGTCTTGCCAAATTAGAACAAACAAAACCTGATGCTCATCACCTTTAACTCTTTCATTTACCAGTTTTTCACATAAACCATTATTGAGCTGATCAAGCAACTTCCAATCACAACTTTGCCATAAAACAATTCTACTTCTACTCAAGCCCTAGAAGTTCATTGAAAATGAAAGCAGTTCCTTCCTATATAACTTAAAATTTTGAGCCTGAAATCCTATTCAAATGTCTAACAGAATTCTTTGCTTAACTACTGTACAACTTGGACTACAAAGAGCTTGCATAGATAAATTATTTCATCTGACTAACAATAAGAAACATGAAAATTACAAGTCATATTAAAAAAATGGAATAAGCTATTGCATTGAAAGAAGAGGCATTAACAGAGCTAGATTTTAGAACTAGAATATGTTGAAGTCAGAGAATTCCCCCAAAACAAAATGTTGTGAGGAAGCAGAAAAAATATGAATGGGAAGTTGGGGAATAGTTACATGGTAGGACAAAAAAATGTAGGAAAAGCTCACAATGGAAGTGACTCAAATGGAATAAATGGTCCAGCCAAAGCTGAGTGTGCATGGCTCTCTTCCCCAATGAGAAAACAATACAAACTCTCCAGAAGAACAAAATTAAGGAGACTGACAATATCAAGTGTTGATGAGAATATGGAGCAACCATAACTCTGATACACTGTTAGTGGGAGTGTAAAGTGGTACAACATTCTGGAAAAAGTTCTTGCAGTTGCTTATAAAACTAAACCAATACTTAGCCTACAACCCAGAAGTTACACCTCCAAGTAGTTACCAAAGGAAATAAAATATTGGTACCAGAATATTCACATCTGTTTTGTTTCACAGTAGACAAAAACCAGAACAGTCCAGCTGTCCAACAACGGGAATAAAAAGGAATAAACCACTTACACATAGAACAAAATGAATGACTCTCAAAAAACATACTGAATGACAAAAGCCTTATAGAAAAGAAAATACATACTGTCATACTCTTTCATTTATTTTATTAAAAATCCTAAAACAGGCAATATTAACCTATAATTAAACAGCCAACTAAAAAACAGAATGGCGATGTCCTGGGAGAGATGGAGGAAATGGAGCTTGACTGAGAAGGGACATAAAACAAATGTATAGTCTGAGAGCAATGTTGTGTATCTGGAGAGAAATCTGGGTTGCATAACTGCATGCATTTTTCTGAAATTTATTGAATGATACTCTTAAGATTGGTGCATTTCATTATATGCAAAGTTTATCTCAAAAATTTAAAAAGCCTCTAAGTTAATTTTGAGTGCTGGTTAATGATATGCATGTCAAAGTGATTAGGGGTGAAATGTACTGATGTCTTCAATTTACTGTAAAATGCATAGAAAATTGGGTCAATGATTAGACAGGGGGATGAAAAGGTGGATAGATATGTAATAAATCAAGCAAGGTAAAATGCAAATTGTAGAATCTAGGTTGTGGATATATGAAGGGTGCCATATAAAATTCTTTAAACATTTTTTGTTTGAAGTTTCTCTTAATGAAATGTGGAGCAAATGCAGAGATTAATTACCCACTATAAAATATTATCACTTCCTCTCCTGCTTTGATGAAGACAAAGACCAGTGGTTTTCTGAAATAGGTAGAGTATGTAGGTCTTGGGTACTGAGAAGAGAGGGCTCAGAAAGTGAAAGCAGATGGGGGCTCAAATTGCAGATGTTATGTACTTGTATAAATAAATTAAGCAATTGCTTAAGTTCTTTGGGCGACAGTCTCCTTCTGTTCATATAAAGATAATACTTTCTACTTCATAGGGCTATTGGGAGGATTAAATTAGATGATAAAAGGAGAAGATGATAGCTGTGTCTTCAAGGCAGATCTGCCTACAGTCTGAAGCATTGTAGATTCCACCCACCATCTGTGAATAAGCCAAGGGCCTTTCCTCCCTCCCTCCCTCTCCCTCTCCCTCTCCCTCTCCCTCTCTCTCAATCTTAACCCAATTTCCAGCGTCACTCCTTTAAGCACAAGACTTCCAGATAAACATATTATATTTTCTAATTTGTTTGAAATGATATTTAGGATAGTAATTTCCAACCACCCCATTGGATTAGTGTATATCCCTGTACATTCTACTTCTAAGAATAAAAATGTCTGGCAAAGAAACATGTATTGTTTCTTGAAATAGGGCTGCTACTATACTGTTAGAAGTAAATTATTTTATACAAATCTGGGCCTTGATATAATTATATGCTATACAAACAAACCTTCAAACACATAAGAGCCTGGATGACAGAATTCTGAACGGACTCTCATGCACATATGTTTGTAGCTTAAATCATCTGGACTGAAAAATCAGCCTATCTGCTACCACCTGGTGGTAGTTTACCCAAATACGAGCTGTAATATTCCTGTATTTAAATAAACACCTGATCAATTCAACTCTCAATCTATAAATCTAAAAGTGTTGCTAACTCAAAACGCTGTGGGAGATCTAATTTTTAAAGCATATTTCCAGATGTTTCATTTACTTTCCTTAACACAGTAAATCATTATCACATGGAAGCTCCTTTAATGTTTTTGTATAGTATTAACCAACCTTATTTTCCCTTGTTTTCATTCACACAATGTGTGCTCCAGCAAAATTATCTACCTGCTGCTTTTCAGTCTGCCCCCCTCAACCCCCAGCTAGCAATGTTCTTTCATGCCCACCTCTGTATGTACAAATCAAATGTTCTCATGTCAACTCCTCCACAAAATCTTTACACTTTATCAAACAGAACATACTCTCTTCTCTGATTTCCTATAGCAATTCACTGTAGTGCCCATCCTCACAGTAGGTCACACTTAACACTGGGTTACAGTTGTTTACATACTTCACCCAGCTTTTAGGAGATCACAAAATATAGAATTGCCCCCTAATATTATATACAATTATTTTTGTAGTTCACAAAGAACACAGCATTTTATTTTTTATTTTTTTATTTTTTGTAAATTAGTTATGAAAGAGAGAAAGTAGGAAAGACAGAGTGCAAGTGGGGGAGGGCCAGAGAGAGGGAGACAGAGGATCCAAAGTCGGCTCTGTGCTGACAACAGAGAGCCCCATGTGGGACTCCAATGAACCAACCGTGAGATCATGACCTGAGCCGAAGTCAGACGCTTAACTCACTGAGCCACCCAGGTGCTCCTAACATTTTAATAAATACCTAGTAAGAGGCAGTTTAGAATCAGTGATTAGGCTTTGGGATCAGACTGTGTTCAAATCCCAGATTACCAGTAGTAACTTCACTCTGTATTTTTAAAATGGTACAAACATGATTAATTGGAGAGCTATGTGGAAGGCAAGGTATCTGTATTTTCCGAACATCAATAGCTCATAGTATTCTCTTAATAAGTATTTAGCACATACTTTTGAATAAATTAATTAAGAGTGTTCCATAAGACTAATTACACAGATATAAAGAATAATCTCAGCATACATGTGTGTATATACATACACACACACACACCTCTCTCTCTCTCTCTCTCTCTCTCTCTCTCTCTCTCTCTCACTCATACACACACACACACACACACACACACACACACACATTGTACTATAATATTACCTGGACACAATCCTCACATTTTGTGTGATATAGCCAATAGATAAGTAAATCAGTCAGGAGAATCAGATCAAAACTGTGAAAATCCAAATTCCACATTTCAGACCCACATTGTTCTAGCTGAATAGAAGTTAGCTCTCTACTTATTGTTTTACTGCCTGTGTCTGATTCTTTTTAGGGTCTGTGTTTTAGTTGCTTTTTTCCCCTCATCCCTTGTCTTTATCTGGACCTAATTATGTCTTATGTTTACTTTGTTTTGAATTGTGATGTTCCTGCTTAACTTCCCATCTTTCTATTAACAGTTTTAAGTATTTGAAAGAAAGGTTTTTTTTTTCTTTTTTAAACACAAATATTATAGAACACTGAGAGATGGGGACATAAATAAAAACATTTAAGAATTCAAAGACAATGAAACTTTGAGATAAAAGCAGGTGTAAAAATGAGTGAGACATCAGTGTCAGGCTCTTAGGGGTGTTGCTAAATTATGTTCTGTCCAAGAATATTTTAGCCAATTGAATTTAATTCAACACATATTTACTGATTTCCTACAATGTGCATCAACCATGGAGGGAATAGAAAGTTAGTAATATGTCATCTCCAACCTCAATAATCTAGTGCAGGAAGTGGAGGGGGGGTTAGGAGAATGGCCATATGCAGAAATTTCTACAATATAATGCTAAACGTAAGGGAAAACATAAGAACAGATGAGATGCTCTTCAGGTTCAGAGCAGAGCACGGTAACATCCAATTGGAGTAATTTGAGAAAAAAACCTTCCTTTAAAAAGGTGACTATTGAACTATGAGCAACAAAATAAATATAGCATTTGATTTTTTTCCTCAACAAATAAATATGCTGGAGTCCATACTTATGCCAAGATATATTTGAATACATAAATAAATGAGGTAGCTCTTCCCTACAGACTAATTCTCATTAATAAATATAGAGGGAATGGGGAATATACAAAATCAGCAAATATCACAGTAACAACTGTTGTAAGCAAAATCCACTGAGGATGTTAAAATCAGTGGGTGAAGATTTGAGGAGAAATAGTATACTATTATAGTCTCTTCCAAGATATATAATAAAAGGAGAAATAGTAACTGGAGGACCTTGAAGACACCACTCTAAGTGATCAAGGTTGACATCTCTTGTAGTTAAGACATATCAACATCATGTACCCCCTGATATGATGCATTGGAAAGGACACGACATGGCATTTGTGGTATTCTTGCCAAAGATACAAAAATTTTATCATGAAAAAAACATTATATGGAAAAAATTGAGAGAAATTTTATGAAATAACTGATGAGTACTGATCAAAAGTGTCAAGATTATGAAAGATAAGGAAAGACTGAGGAATGGTCACAGATTAGAGTAGACTAAGGAGCTATTCAAGTGAATGAAATGTGAATCTGATTTTCTTCTACTGTTTTTGAATTGTGAGTAAAGAGATTCAATTTGTGGTTAAGGAAAATTCATTTTAAAAAATTATGTATTTATTTTGAGAGTGAGGAAGCATGGGTGGGGAGGGGCAGAGAATGAGGGAGAGAGAATCCCAAGCAGGCTCTACGCTGTCGGCATAGAGCCTGACATGAGGCTCAATCTCACAGTGAAATCGTGACCTGAGAGGACATCAAGAGTCATACACTTAACCAATTGAGCCACCCAGACACCACTAAAGAAAATTCCTTTGTCAATAGGGTTGAGTTCCTCAAGATAAAGGACCATAGTTAGTTCACTTAATGTCTACAGCCCATTAGAGTGCACATGCTTCATATCACTTCTCAATATTTATTGAATGAATGGTGAGAAGGGGAAATAGATACAGCAAGGGGCTGGAAATGAGGAGGCTATTGAACTAGACAGACAAGGAGGGCTGAATTTGAACTGAGGTGAAAGATGATGTGGATGGGATAGCTATGAGAGATACTGTAAAGGTTGCATCTAGAGAACCTAATAGATGATTAGCTTGAGGACAGAAAAAGTCAAGAAAGTTTCACATTTTTGAGCCTAAAGGTAACTCAGAGAATAGAGGAGAATATAGTATCTTTAACAGAAAATAATCTTAGACAAGACCCTAAAACCATAATTTTGATGCCCTGATTTTGGCTTAATAATTTTTATAGGCCAATTCATCACTGGACAAAAATTCACAGCTGGGCTATGTAACTCATGTGTATATTATTGGTAAAAGACTAACTCTGATATCAAGAGGCATGGAAAATGATTAGCAAATTTGTGAATTTTCATTCTCTTGGCATTACTATTCCTAAGGATAAGTTTTTTTTTTCTAAATACCCTTATTTTTTTTTTAGCAGTACCATTATAACTGAAATTAAAATGGATACCTAAAAGTAGGTTGCTGTAACAAAATCCTTAAACATGTGACATTGGCTTTATGACTAGTAGCTTGCATAGGCCAGAACGGCGTCAAGGAGATTGCAAATTGTTCCCCGGGAAGACAAAGGACACTATTATTAAAGACTGATGAAAGTATTACCCACATTATGTAATGACAAAGTTCGGCAACATTCTTACCTATAATAATAAAGATGAGTATATTCTTTTTTTAATGGTTATTTTGAAAGACAGAGAGGAGGAGGGGCAGAGAGAGAAGGAGAGAGAGAGAATCCCAAGCAGGCTCCTCACTGTCAGCACAGAGCCTAACGTGGGGCTCAATCTCACGAAACCTGAGATCATGACCTGAGCCGAAATCAAGAGTCAGATGCTCAACCAACTGAGTCACCCAGGCGCCCTGAATAGGAGTATATTGTTCATAAAACTGCAAATGTGGCTAGGAACATTTCTAGGCACTATTTTTAAAGTGCCAAATGTTTTCCTTTTAACTGTGTTTGGTAAGATAAAAATAGATGAACTGAATAAAGACTTGTTAGGTTTTCAAGTAGAATATGGAAGAAAAATTTCCAATCCCAGAATTACTAGTTTAGAAAATAAAATTTGTTGTCATTCCCCAAATCCCAGTTCACAAAATATACTCAAAGAAAATTAAAACCTGAAGGGAATGCCAGAGCCCAGCCAGTAAAACATGGCCCCAGGGTCAAGATCAGTTTGGGGGTATTGTTGTAAGACCCTTTGTTGGGACTTCAGAAAAATGTAATGGAGTACTTTGTATACCATCTGAGCTAGACTACAGAACTTCTAAGAAGCTAAGAACATGTCTTACAGACCCTTTCAATTAAAAAATTGGCCCTTCGGGAATCATAAAGATGCGATTCTTATATTCTTTCTGTTACAAAAAAAGCAGGGAGGGGGGCTTTTAAGACTCTTGAAGGTGCTTTCCCATAGCTTAAGGGATAGAAGAGCCTGCTAAAAGGAGTATACAGGTATTGTTTTTGTCTAATGAAGATTTAATTTGATGCAAAGAAGACCTACGTTTCTTAAAAGAATTATACAAACTTGAGTCAAATAGTACAGAATTGAAAATTGAGGGGTCTCTGGAACCCCCACCAATACCCTCCTATGGACTGGAAGCAGACTGAGAAGCTACTCCACTGTAAATGTAGGCAATTTATTATGGAAAGAGAAGGATGCTTCAGAGGATAGAGTGAAGAGTCCAAGGACCAGGGGGAACCCAAGAACCATAAAACAACAGAATTCACTTGTAGGGAGCAGAACCTCCCTGGAGTCAGAGGAAATGGCAACATGTGCCCAGCTGGATTTGAAAATTTCTATGGACTGGTGACTTCTAAGGGCCACCTAGCTATCTCCCTTTTTCAACTGGGGTATCTGTTGCAGTTGTGCTGCGCTTACTATCATTTTTAAGTTAGGAGTGTGGACCACAGATACTTTGTCTATTAAAGGTCTCTGCAACCCAGGATCTGTACCTGAAGAGCCCCATCCACACATGGACCAGATTTAGATGACCAGACTACATCATCCTGGACTTTGAGCTCTGTCATAACAGTATGAGGCTTTGGAAGTTTTAGGGAAGAGGGTATTTTTCATGTAGGGTCATGGACTGTTGGGGTCAGAGGACAAACTGTGGCAGCTACTTTCCAAAGATGGTCCTCAACCATTTCTTCCCTTTTTCAATGCATGTACCACTCTTTATAACAAGAGGTAGAGCTAATTTTCTATCCCCTTGAATCTGGGCTAATCCTGTATCAGGGTTTGACCAAGAGCATGAAGCAGAAATGCCATTCTTAACCTTCCAAGACCAGTCCTTAAGATCACTGACAGCTTTTACTTTCTGCCTCTTGGAATCCCCCAACACATGGAGAGGTCATGCAGAAGAAACAAGGTATTCTATGGCCTCAGCTGAGTTCCTCAGAAGAGCCTGCACTGCTGCCAGCCATGTGAGTGAGCAGACTTATGTTCTAACTCAACCAAGTATCCCAGGGCTGTGGCCCTAGACACCATTCCATGAAACAGAAGAACAATTAAGCTGAACCCAGTTAAACAAAAGAATCCCAAATATTAAACAAAAAAAATTAGGGGTACTCGGGTGGCTCAGTCGGTTAAGCAACCGACTCTTGGTTTCAGCTCAGGTCATGATTTCACGGTTCCTGGGTTCAGGCCCCACACTGGGCTCTGTGCAGATGGTGCGGAACCTGCTTGAGATTCTCTCTCTCTCCCTCTCTCTCTGCCCCTCTTGCGTCTCTCTTTCTCTCTCTCTCTTAGAATAAATAAATAAATTTTTAAAAAATTGTAGGTTTAGGCCTTTAAGTGTTAGGGTGATTTATTATGTAACAATAGATAAATGAAAACGAAATTGTATTCTGAAATTGGATCTTTAGTCTATAATTTGCAAAATTCAAACATGTTTATTGAGACCTATGTATTCATTTTCCATTATTAAAATCCTATACAAAGCAAAACCGTAATTATAAAAATTAGCATAAAAGTACAAATATAATAAAATCATATACTAAAATTACTTGTGACCTGCCTCTCCCTAACTTCATTCTTCAGTCAAAATACATATAAGCTCTCTTTACACCAGCCTACAAACTATTAGAATTTAGTTATCTGTTGTTTGCACTGTGCTGAAAACAAAAATTTATTTTCCTGAGGAAATTTTACTTATAAAGAAGTTCTAAATTCCTTCATATTAAGTGCTTTTTGCTCATATTTTGTGTATAGTTTATATATAGTTTTATATAGTTTACAATGCCCGATTTACGAGCTGGGTGACTAGACTAGATGTTGAGCAACCTATGACATAATAAATGATGTACAACATTACTGTTTAAATTCCGAGTTTCTAACACCTGTATTTCCCCCATATTTTTCAGTTTTCCATATTTTTTTAATACAACATCACAAGGTCACCTACCCTGTTGCTGTTGAAGTGTAATGACTCATGTCCTTTATATCTTCCTGAGCTTGCACCTAAGTAAGCCACAATAGAAAAACACCAGGAGAATGGGATACAATTATTCTTGGCCTTTTCTGTGCTACCACCCACCAGACGTAGGAGAGGTTTTGGCCTAACCCTGTCAGAGAGATCGGCTGCTTTAGAAGTTGAAGAGGCAGAGAAAATTGGCACATGACTTCGCACCAGGCCAGAATTTGCAAGCTCTATTTCCAGGACGAGTCAAACCTAGCTTCAGAAAACAAGACTACCTGTCACAAAGTATGCCAAGCAAAAGCCAAAGTAGAAGAAACTTTACATTTAACCCCAAAAGTTCACAGTGCTAAATACAATGGCCAATGGCCATTTTACTGAACCTATGGGCAGTATTTCCAAAGCCGATCCCTCCATCCTCCTTGAAACACTTTCTCCACTTGGCCTGGAAGATAACCCTCCCTCTTATTTTTTTTCTCTTTCATTGGTCACTGGCTGTTTTATCTCAGGAGAAAGTGCTGATTTCTGCTCTTGTCCTGAACTTCTTAATATCCATGTGTCTTAGGGCTCAGCACTTGGTCCTGTGTCTTCTCTCGCTCGTTCTCTGTTACCTTATCCAGTTCTGTTGCCTTAAATACTTTCCCACAGACTGGCAATCCCCAAACATATCCCCAGTCTCTAGCACTGACCTCTCCCTGGAACTTCAGACTCAACCACCTCCTGCTTGAGATCTGCATCCGGACAGCTAACACGCATCTCAACCTCCTGTGTCCAAATTGAGTGAGAACTTGGTCTCTCTACCAAACTGTCCTTCCCATGTCAATAAATGGCAACAATATATTTCTAGTTGCTCAGACCCAAACCTCAGGGTCCTCCTGGATTGCTCTCTTTACCCTAGTCATCACATTCAAATCCTGGGCAAATCTTGTTGGCGCTTTGGTCAGAATATATCCAGAATCTGACCACTTCACGGTGTTTTCAAACCAGCATCATCGCTCCCCTGGATTACTCCAATGACTTCGGAGTTGGTCTCCTGCTCCCACCCTGTTCCCTCTACAGTCTGTTCTCCACACAGAGGCCAGGAGGAGGCGGTTAAACTGTAAGTCTGTCAGTTCTCTTTCAAAACCTTATAATGGCTCCCCACTTTGTTCAGCCTTAAAACCTTGCATTGGCATTCACGACCCAATGTGGTTTGGGCCATCCATTACCTCTTTGATTTTATATCCTATTGCTCTCCCCCTGGATCATTCTACTTCAGCTGCACAGGCTGCCTTGCTCTTCCTGGGACTTGCCAGGCATTCACTTGCCTCCTTTCTTGGGCACTTGCTATTTTCTCTCTTTGGAAACCTCCTCCCCTAGATACCCACGTAATTGCTCTCTTACCTCTTTTAAGTCTTTGCTCAAATATCCCTTTTTCAGCATGGCTTGTCCCAGTGGTCCTGTTCATAACTGCAACCCACACCAGATTTTGACACTCCCTATTCCTTTTCAAGTTTTATTTTTCTCCGTAGCATTTACCACCTTCTAGCATCCTGTGTAAATGACTTCCTTTTTAACTCTGTCTTCCCCCAGCTAGAAAAAGAGAACCCCAAAGAATTCTCTGGAGATTTCTGTTTTGATTTTTTTTTTCATTGATGTATCCTTACCTCTTAGAACAACCTGACATACTGCAGGTGCTCAATAAATATTTGTTAAATGAATGGTGATTCCATGTTAATGAAAGTTCTTTATCTCATTTTTCCCTTATAAATTTATCTACTAGCTGCTCAAGAAAATATGTGGGGAAAAAAAGGGTCAGATTTAGGAAAATAAGCCTCTGTCTTTATAGCATCTTATAAAATGCCAAGTTATTGCTGGAAATTTGGTGAGCCACACTGAAAACTGATTTAAAAGAAAAATAAAATATACAATGGAAACTAAACTACAAATGCTGCTTCTAAAATCAGCCTTCAAAATACTTTACATACGTAAAGCCATTCCATTAACAGTCCTGGCCTCTCCTCAGGAAACAGCCTATTCACAGCCTTACACTTTCTGTCTCAAGAGAGTTTCCTCAAAATGATAATGCAAAAAAAAAAAAAGAAAAAGAAAATAAAAAAAGACAGAGTTTGACATTAACTTAGATTTTATCTTAGCAAAACCTAATCTGAGTTTTTTTTATCAACTGTTAGTATCTTAATGGAAGATGTTTTAATATCAGGCCATGAAATGAAGGTTAAAAGGCTCTGCAGAAGGCACTAAATGTTAGCTCTTTATTTGGCTTTTCTGAACAAATATTTGGTCACCTACGGTGACTGGACCTGAAGACTTCATGTGCCAACTTTGGGGCTCAAATCTCTTTTTCTGGCACCCCTGCACATGGACAATACTTTCCATGGATGTCTAGATCAGTAAACATGGCACTTTAGCATGGAAATCCCTGTAGGGTTCTGGAAGTCCTAGGGGATGAATAGAGTGAGTTGATGAATAGAGTCCGGGTTTTTCCCAAGGAATATATTCACCCTTAGTGTCTAGATATGTGTGTGCCTTGCTGAGTGGGGAACAGCTGGGTGGCGGTGATATACATATTTATGGTGGTCTTTCCTTTTTATTCCCTGTGGAATAACTTTGGTGAAAGTGTCCAACCATCTAGAAAATCATAATAATTTGAGTTTAAAATGTCTAACATTTGAAAATTAGACCTTTAGAAAACTTTTCTTTTTGGGAAAAAAAAAAGCGTATCTCTTCAAAGCAAATTACTTGTTTTCATAAAAATACATGTGGGTAACTTCTCATTGAAAACAAGTAAGTGTTGCTCTCTGGCTTCAGAACTTCCTCAGACCCACTTCCCAAATACGCCGGTTCCTTGTGCTCCTGTGGGAATCTCCAGAACTTGTATGCTTTCCAGACCTACATCCCAGGATGCACGGCCTCCCGTGGTGTTACCTGGCTGGTCCAGAGTCTCCAGCAACAGCAGTGCTCCATTTGTGGAGCTTCGAATTTTTCCAAACTGACTTTTTTTTTTTTTTTTTTTTTTTTTTTTTTTTTTTTTTTT
>NC_064810.1:108871543-108882114 GCF_023721935.1 Panthera uncia | reverse complement strand
ATAATATGGTGTTAGGTTTGTAAAGAACTCTATAATATTATTTGAATTTTTTTTTATTTTTTTTTTTTTTTTTTTGCATCTAATCGGGTTTAACTACTCATTTTTCTTTCTAGGGGTTAGAAAGAATGCTTTTTTTTGGTTCAATGCATTACATCTGTCAATCAACTTGAACTTTGACAAGGATCTTCTGGAGACACAACTGGGCCTAACCTAAAGGAAGAATCCTAGCACAGGGGATTTAGGTGTCAAGAATTGATGTGTTACAGTGAAAGGAACATTAGATTAGGAGTAAGAAGACCTGGGCTCCAGTCCCAGTGCCATTACTTATTAGCCATGTGGCCTCAGCAAGTCACTTAAACTGTTCAAGCATCTGTTACTATTTACCCTATTTGATGTGCTGGAGTTGAGACTAATATAATAATATATTCAAATAATATTATAGAGTTCTTTACAAACCTAACACCATATTATTGACTGTATGGATGGATTTGAGGGTGCAGCCCTTTCGGTGACCTTCACATCACACTGTCTATGTGCTGCCTACACCACCCACATTTAGAGCTGCACCTATGTACGTGTGTCAAAAAATAGACTTTGAATAACACAAGTGATTGCCATGATCACGGAGGAGCTATTATGAAAAATATTACTTTGATTAAAAATGTCAGTTTTGAGAAGCTTTTAATATCTTCCACCACTGCTAAACTGACATCAATGACATTTCAATATTAGTTCCTAAAAGTTAGTTTTCATTTATATCTTTATTTAACTGAGCTTTGCATACTTCCAATTTGTAAAAGACAATGGCTTTCAGTAATACTTTAGCTCACAAAGAAATATGTTTGCAAATTAACACATCAATTTCTGTATATTCTGGACAGATGTAAACATTTTCCTAATTGTTGAATTATTGGACATTTTATCATATGGATCCTAATAATACCATGCCCTACTAATAGGACTAAAGAGTACTATTAAGTATTAAGATTTTCTTCATAAATTAAAGTGTGCATTTATTTTTAACTATTTCCAAAGAAGGTTACCATTCGAAATTAGGTCTTCCATAGTAATTCCATGGTAACATTGGGATTTTAATGTCCACCTCAGAAAGTTAGAGGATTTGTTACAAGACCAAGAATGAATGGCATTCACTCACTCAGCTATTATCTACAGAGCATCTTTATTTATAGGATTCTTTGCCTGACACTGGGCATGTATCAATGAATAAGACAATTAGTTTCGGTATTCACAGAGCTTACATTCTCCACTATAAAAAATATAATCCCAAATGAATATGTAACCAAATGAACTCTCTGAAGCCTTGGATGAGTAGGTGTGTATTTATGTGTGTATACAAATATATGAATGTATGTGTGCACACATAAATGTATTCTATGCTTTCTGAAGCTGAGATCAAGTGTATTTTAGGATAAAGTGGGAGGGGAGAAGGGGGTTATCAGTTCTCACATATAGAAAATATTCCCTTAGGGATTTACAGTGGCAATAAAAGTTATTGAGTCACTATAGTTTCTCCCCCCCCCTCGAAATTCCATCCCCCTCCCCAAGCATCTCAAACCGGAAACCCAACACTTTCTCTCAGCACAATAGTTAATGATGTGTAAGTAACCATGTGATATTGGAGCGAAAGTAACCTCAAGCTCTCATCTTAGAAGGCTTGGATTTCATTTCTTTATGAGAAGGCCCTACTAGTTGAAGCACCACTCCCATAATTTAGGATGGTATGTCAGTTTCAGGTTCTTCACTCATCATATAATTGTTATTTGAGTTTTCAGATTTAAATGTCAGCTCTACTTTACCACTTCTCTTCATCTGCCATCTCATTTGCCCCCTTTCTCTGTTTCTAAACCACATGGAGCTCCTTTTCTATCTGTATCATCAACCCTTTTCATTGGCTCTCTACTCCTGATTGGAATAAAATCACTTCTCATCTTTCTCATCTCTTCTTCTGTTTTTACCTCCAGATTTTCCAATGCCTAATATGAAAATGGCAGTTCATTCTCTTGAAGATATGCATTATCAGAATAATGCAACTGGGTAACCATTCTTTAAAGAGACCACTGACCAGACTATAAGTCCCGGTACCCTCCCCATCTGGAATATTTTGGCTGGTTTCAGGGCACAGATAACAAATGGCTCAATGAATGCCAACTCTACTGTAAATAACTCTTGTTAATCTTACTGACAGTGAGAAAATAAGGTTGTCAGAAGGCAAGTTGGAATCCCTAAGAACAAATAGTTCTAAACATATTTTTGAGCCATATTACTTCCCACATTATTTTTCTTAGGCTCAGTTTTTCTTATCATTTAAGTAAATAATTTCTAAATCATACGGTATTTTATAGTTTTGAAAATATTTCCTCATATATTATCTCCTAAGAGATATGGATGATGATGGTGAAGACAATGACAATGATTAACTACATCTATTTCCCACAGCAGCAACTTGTGAACCTGTATGACTTGCCCTTGGCAGTCCACCTAAGTAGCAGGTTAAGAAATGAAATCCCAACCTTTTAAGATGAGAGCTTGGGATTATTTTCACTCCAATAGCACATGGTGGTGCGCGAGCTATTTATACATCTCTCAGGTCACACTATCTCAAATATAAGGTAATGTATTAAAATCCATCTCTTGTCTAGTAAATGGAATCCACCTTTATTGACCTGTGTTGTATCTGATAAAGGCAGTAATTATCAAGAGGAGAGATGATGGAACCAAGCTACCTGGGTTCAAATTCTCCACTCATCTACTTCCCAGCTGCATAACTTTGGATAATTTAGACAATTATCTTTTCTGGGACTTGGTTATCTCAACTGTAAAATGGGAACAATAGCACCAGTCTCACAGACTGCTTTAGGGATTAAATGATATGATTCATATTAAATAATAAATACTAGCTGTCATTGTTATTATTGCAAGAGCTGGTAGTATATCTTCTGTAAGCTTTCTCGAAAAATTAGCACTCAATATATAAGTCTCTTGGTAGATCCAACCCCATGACAATGTCAAGTAGAGTCCATTGATAATTAACTGATGTATATTAACCTATAATATAGAATACAATAATTTACAAGTCCATTTTAAAATTTTAGTTAATTCAAAAATCATCTATCCCTATAAAACAAACAGGCAATTTCATATTTTGAAACCAAACACATAGTGGCAGCCCAGTAAGGGTATGTCCAATTTTGTCAAATCTCTCTTTCTAGAATCTTCATTCTAATTATCTCCTAACAATAGGCCTTTGAGGAATTGTTGGTAGGCACCACAACTGTTTTGACTATGGCATCCTATTTTATCATGACTCTGTGTTATGCATAGTAATAAACCCATGTGGTCAATTAGGCCAGAAATGGTGACTTGATGTTGACAATGTCACATGTGTCTCTTCTGGAGTTACTACTATAAATTTATATATGTAATAAAAATGTTTTATCTATGCTAATGCAAACTAAAGATATTGCTTTATGAAATCATTATGATCCTGACTCATCTTCTGATCTGGACTCCAGAATTCCTTAGTTGTATTATTTAGGGCAAGTTGATTTTTCTGAGCTGAGAGTTTTTATCTACAAAATGGAGATATATACTGAAATCCCTGGAGAATTACCTCATATTTCAGATTTGATTATGGACGTAAAAAAGTGTTAAAAGCTGTAAAATGATGCATAAATATATGGCTTCTATTGGTTTAAATGTGTGCAACAGAATTATTTCTAACATGCAGGTCAAGTTGGAAAGTAGACCTCTTTCCTTTTATTTCTAACTTCCCAAAGTTACAAAGAACACTTTTTCCCCTTTTAAATAAATGCCTTCTGGTGGCATTTCTTTTAAGAGCAAAAAAATGAAGGTGCCTATGGCTGCCGGAAAAAAGATATGGTCATTTTTTTTTCTGGTTTTCTTTATCTTTTCCACCCAGAAGGCTAACGAGAAAACTGGGTGCTCATGCTTCATCATGCTTCCATTTCTGCACATTTTAGAATGACTTGCTATCACTCCTGGCTTTTAAAGCCCAAAGTCTACCCTAAAGATCTGACAAAGAGAACTAGAAATATTTTGAGCTTGTGAATAGACTCCCCCAAGTGTTTTCATTTCTTGATCATCAAATTGGAAATGATTGGCTAGACCAATTCAATGTTTTATTCTCTGTGGCACTTAGCTCTATAACCCCAAGGTTCTGGGGAGAGTTTCTATTAATAGCCCTTAGACATTGCATCTAATTTACATTGCTTGACTTAGCAATTAGTTATACTTGTCTCCATCCTTTAGCCCAAATTTCCAGTCTTCAACTATGGCAAGACTAACATCAAGAAATCATTTTCTGTTAGGATTCAGTAAAAGAGAGCTAACGCAAGAAATAATTGGGTAGTAAGCAGAGTTTGTCTTCTGCCTATTCTTGAATCGGTAAATGGTTTCCTGGAGAAAATTTTGAGTCTTGGATAGTTAATTCTTGATATAAAGCCATTTGCTGTGTCTATACATTTAGTCTTTGAAAGTCTCATTTAACCCCTTGTAGTTCTCCAATTCTGACATTTGGCAACCGGAACTCATGTTTTCAAATGACAGAAAGGGACCCTGCTCTCTTAAGCAGAAAAGATTTTTATAAGACTTAACAAAATTTCACAGAGTTAATGGAAAGCTGGAGACCAAAGTTTGGGAACTAAATAAGAACTAGGATAGTATCAGAGAATCATAAAGAACAAGTAAAATACCGTCTATTTGTTGGAACTGTCTTAACAGGAAGCTACAAGCTTCATACGCTCCAGATTCGATGTTCCAGGTAGAAACATTTGGTTAGACTTCAGCTTGTCATGTTCCCTTATCACTTTGGATGGCAGGGAAATGCTTAAAACATAGTTGCATCTTAATAAATGTTGAATGAGTTATGTGGAATTTAAGATACAAAACAGATGAATGGAAGGGAAGGGAAGCAAAAATAATAAAAATAGGGAGGTGGACAAAGCATAAGAGACGTAAATACAGAGAACAAACTGAGGGTTGCTGGAGTGGTTGTGGGTAGGGGGATGGGCTAAGGATGAGCATTAAGGAAGACACTTGTTGGGATGAACACTGGGTATTATACATAGGGGATGAATTACTGGAATCTACTCCTGAAATCATTATTGCACTATATGCTAACTTGGATGTAAATTAAAAAATAAAAAAATAATAAAAACATAGATAAACCTTGAAAACATTATACTAAGTGAAAAAAAAAGTCACAAAGAACCACATATTTTATGATTCTCTTTCTATGACATATCCAAAATAGACACATCTTTAGAGACAGGAGGTAGACTATTAGCTGCCTAGGATTTGGGCAGTGATGGATTGGTGGGTGGGAGCTAACATGGGGAGTTTCTGAGATAATAAAAATATGATAAATTTGGTTGTGATGATGGATATACAATTCTGTGATTGTACTAAAAGACATTGTATTGTACCCTTTAAATGGGTAAATTGTATGGTATATGAGTTCTATCTCAATAAAGCTGTTTACGAAAAGAAAAGAAATAGAAAAAAAGAAATATTGAATGAGTGAATGAAGTTATTGGATTTGTAATCATAAAAATATCTTCTGCTTGAGCCACTTCTAGTTTCCAAGACCACATTCTGAATTGCATTTGATTTTGTCACACTTTCAAAGGGCTAATGTGAATCATGAATCATTTTTTTTTCCTGTTTCAATTCAGTGGATCATTATAACTAACTCCATTTCATATCAGCCCTTGTTTATCCTCTTCCAGAAGGGTGGAGGCTGGACTGAGCTACTTGATACTGGCAAGAGGCAGTATGTAATTTGTTAACTTAAAAGGTCTGATTTTTATTTTCCTCAAAGGTCTCTTCAAATTTCATAGGAGTAATGGGCACAAGAAGTAACAGGAAAGCATTAAGGAGAACATTCGGAGTTTATTAAGTGGGTTTGGAATAAAAATATGTATGAAGAGAAACAAGACGTATCCAAAGTTGATTTTTTTAATGGTGTTTTGCTCTATCTCAGTGAGGGTTCTGGGAGTAGATCATCCTGTACCAGACACTCACCTTCTACCTCAATCAGACTTGCTGTTCACACAAGCCCAAACTGCACCATTTATTTTGAAAAAATATACTAAGCCTATACTGAGTTTTATCCACAGTGACCATTCCAGATGACTGCCCCCTGGTGAGAGAGACAAGACATTTTCTCTTCTCCATTATGTACTATCACCGGGTGAGTTCATTTAATCCTCAGGCTCTAAGTACTATCTCTGTACCAATGACTATCAGCTTCTTACCACCAGCCCTGAAACACTCCACAAATTCAGGCTCATATTTCTAGCTGTCTGTTATCTCCAAAAGTAACACGGCAAAAACAAACAAAAACAAAAAACAAAACAAGCAAAAAAGAAAGTAACATAGCAAAGCAAACTCTTGATTTTCCCCCACGTGTGCTCTTTCCTGACCTTCCAACCTCACCAAGTTCTTTAACCCAAAGAAGTATATAAAGAAGTAGCTTCTAACATCAAAGACAAACTAGATTTTGTCAGTTCTCAGTGTCTAAGGGCACACACTTGTATGCCTGCAATATGAGAGTATGCTTAAAAAGAAGAAAATAAAGGGTTTTTGAGGAGTAGCATTAAGTCTGTATCCCACGGTCATTTGCCAATTTTCACCCCAATTTGTACTCTATCAAGCAGAAATAAATACATGCCCGTCTATATAAACTCGGTATTAATTTTATGTTTTAAGTTGTTTCTTGGGTGTTCTTTCAATTCAACTCTAATTTTATGCTATCAGAAACAAAAACAAAAATTCAATTTTGCCAAGTTAAGATGGAAAAAGTTATAATAATACTGAACTGCCAGAGAAACTGGGTGGCTCAGTCAGTTAAGCGTCCAACTCGATTTCAGCTCAGGTCACTATCTCAAAGCCCCTGTCAATCTCAGCTGTGCTTTCAGCACAAACTCTGCTGGGGATTCTCTCTCTCTCTCTCTCTCTCTCTCTCTGCCCCTCCCCCAGCTCACACACTTTTTCTTTCTTTCTCTCAAAATAAACGCTTAAATAAAAAAAAAAAAAAAAAAGGAACAAAAAATAACACTGAATTGACATTCAAGAAACATGAAACAGTGAAACTGAGAACTACATGTAAGATGTGAAAATTTCCTAAGAAGGGATAGGCCCACTCCTCTGACTTAGTTTTAATAATATGCCATTTTCTGCAGGATTGCTAAATATTTGTGTAGGTAACTTAGAATGACAAATGCTAAAACATAGTAAGTGCATGTTAAAGGGTAATCAAATGCAGATATCAAGACAGGGTGGTATTGGCAAAAGAACAGACAAACCAATGGAACAGATACAGAGTCCAGAAATAGACCCACATAAATACAATCAACTCATCTTTGACAAGGGAGCAAACGCAATACAATGGAGTAGATAGTCCTTTCAGCAAATGGTGCTGGAACAAAATTCACAGGCAAAATAAACGAACAGAGACACAGGTCTAACACCCTTCACAAAATTAACTCAAAATGGGTCACAAGCCTAAATATAAAACGCAAAACTATAAGACTTCAGAAGATGTTTTCTAGGAGAAAACCTAGAGGATCCCAGGTTTAGCAGTGACTTTTTAGATTGAACACCAAAGTTACAATCTGATGAAGAATTGATGAGCTGGACTTAATTAAAATTTAAAAATTCTGCTCTGTGGGAAAAAAAAATGTCAAGAGAATGAAAAGACAAGCCACAGACTGGAAAAAATTTTTTGCAAAAGACACATCTGATCAAGGACTTTTATCCAAAATATGGAAAGAACTCTTAAAATTCAACAGTAAGAAAACAAACAGTCCAATTAAAAAATGGGCCAAAGACTTGGACACCTCACCAAAGAAGACACACAGATGGCAAATAAGCATTTGAAAAGATGTTCTGCATTATGTGTCATCGAAGAATTGCAAATTAGAACAATGAGATACACACCTACTAGAATGATCAAAATTCGGACATTAACACCACCAAATGGTGGTGAGGAGAACGAGAGGAAGGAGCATGGCATAAGAAGAACTCTCATTCATTGCTGGTGGGAATGCAAAATAATAAAGCTACTTTAGAAAGCAGTTTGATGCTTTCTTACAAAACTAAACATACTCTTACCATATGACCCCAGCAATTGCACTTCTTGGGACCTACCCAAATGAAGTGAAAGCTTAAGTTCACACAAAAATCTGCACATGGATGTTTATAGCAGCTTTATTCATAATTGCCAATATTTGGAGGCAACCAAGATGTACTTCAGTAGATAAGTGGGTAAAAAAAAAAAAAAAGCTGTGGTACATCCAGGCAGTAGAACATTATTCAGCCCTAAAAATAAACAAGCTGTCATGCAGAGAGGAAACTTAAATGCAGATTACTAACTGAAAGAAACCAAGATGAAAAGATTACATACTATATGATTTCAACTAGAGGACATTCTGGAGGAGCCAAACTAGGGGACAACAAAAATAGCAGTGGTTTCCGAAGATTCAGGGAATGGGAAAGATCAATAAAAAGAGCACAGGATTTTTATGACCATGAATTAGGACCATGAAAATACCCTGTACGATGCTATCAAGGTAGATACAGGTCATAATAAATTTGTCCAAATCCATAAAGTGTACAAAACCAAAAATGCATCCTTATGTAAACTATAGACTGTGGGTGATTGTATCAATGTAGTTTCATTAGTTATAACAAATGGACGACTTTGTGGTGGATGTTGGGAGGCTATGAATGAATGGGGCAGGGGATATATGGCAACTCTACCTTCTGCCCAATTTTGCTGTGAATCTACAACTACTCTAAAAAAATAAAGTTTATTCAAAAATACAAGGAAAAATAAATGTTTAAAAAGTCAACAAGTAAAAAATTATGATGATTACCATTTTTACAGTTCCTGTTTATTTTTGATAGAGAGACAGAATGCGGGTAGGGGAGGAGCAGAGAGAGATGGAGAGGTAGAACTCCAGGTTCAGAGCTATAGGCACAGAGCCTAAAGTGGGGCTCAAACTCATGGACCATAAGATCATGACCTGAACTGAGGTTGGATGCTTAACTGACTGAGTCACCCAAGCTCCCAGCCATTTTTACAATTAAATGTTAGTTTCTATGGTGCTAAAACCCTACTTATAATGATATAAAACACTAGCATGGAAAATATTTGAATGCTATTATGCCCAAAATATAAGCTTTTAGTAATTCCTGGGCACACTACTTTTTTACTGAAAGTAATCTTAATAATTGCAAGTATTAGATACAGAGAAAAATTTACATTTAGCAGACTGCAAAGAGTCATAATTTAAAGGATGCACAGATCAAAAAATAAAATAATTGGTAGTGTAGACTTAAGTTAGGCTTCACTACTTAATATTTAGGCTGTCTTATATAGACACAAAAAATAGACAACAAAAATTTATTGAGCATTTTTATGTGCTTATTTTTTTTAATGTGGAAAAGAAAACAATCTTATGGTTTTTAAGAGACAAATAGTATGTAAAATCAAAAACCTCATAAATTTTGTATACCTAAATATAAATGGAATCGAATCCCTATGAAAGAAGTCTTCATGCTGGAAGTAGGATTTCAGCTACATTTTTAGAGTTGTTAGGATGACCAGAAAGCAAGAAAATACTATGCCTGCTGTCAGAATTGTCATAGTATATGATTATATGCAAGGAAGGGAGCTTCTAGAAAGCAGAGTCTTATCCCCACCCCTGCCTTTTCTCCTCATTCTTTCCTCTACCCATTCTAGGTAATGATTTTATTAGTTTGCTGTTTGGCTTCCATGATTCTTTAACACAAGAGAATATGAATATGTAGCCTTTTCCTCCCTCTTATGCTCTCTATCCTCGTCTGCATCTTGGTCTTTTTGTTGGCAATCTATGCTGGAGCTCAGCCTGTATCAGTAACTAGATGTCCTCTGCATTCTTACATTTGCCTAATAGTTCACTGTGTGGATAGGCTATAACTCACGTAACTGGTGCTCCCTCGATATACAGTTGGGTTTTGTTCTTATCTTTGGCTATTAAAAATAATGTCACAATAAGCAACCTTATAAATATATGATTTCATACAAGTATAGACATAATTGTGGAATAGAATTCCAGAAGTGATATGTCTGGGTCAAAGGTAAATACTTCTTCAGACCTAGAGGACATTGCCAGGTTCTCTTCCTTAGGGCCTCTTTCCCCACAACCTTGATAATGGAGTATGTTCTCAACCTTGTAAATTTTTGGCAATCTGAGAAGTGACATTTCAGTGTGGACTTCCTATTTCTCTTATTAGTAAGTGTTCTGTTTTTTTCATTTACTTCTGTGAATTGGCCATCCTTGCCTCTTACCTCTTTTCTATTGTATTCAATGGTCGCTTTCTTCTCACTTTCTAGGATTGCTTCATAAATTAGGGAAATTTGTCTTTACATCCAGAGTACAAGATGCAAATATCTTCCCTGGGGTTTTAATATATATTTTGCTTTTGCTTGTAATATATATTTTGCTTTTGCTTGGAATATACATTTTGCTTTTGCTTGGAATATA
>NC_064810.1:108826351-108871533 GCF_023721935.1 Panthera uncia | reverse complement strand
TGCTTGGAATATACATTTTGCTTTTGCTTGGAATATACATTTTGCTTGTAAGGTTTTCTTGCAACATGAAAGTGTGTGTGTGTGTGTGCATGCATGTGTGTCCAATCTTTTCTTTTGTGGTTTATGAATTTTGAGCCATAATTGAGACAGGTCTTCCTTACTCGATCAATTTAAACGAATTCTCCCATGTTTTCTTATGAAAAGTCTCGATTAACTACGAGTCCTTTTCAGAACATAGAAATAGCGATTGCAATGCTAGTTGAGTCAGTCATCATTTCCAATTAACACGTACTGAGCACTTACAGAGAAGGTATCAAGCACCATTTACATACAATGACTGGTAAGGCTCCGGCCCAGTCTTTGAAGTAGCTATAGCCTCATCTTGCTCTGCTTTGGCAAGAGGCAAAGGGCTTTGTGCAGAGAACTTTAAGAGCTCAGATATGGAATATTTAGCCCAATTGGTGGTTGGAAGGAATAATGCTGCTTTATAATTCTGGAAACAGATCATGAAAAAGATAACTTGTGAAAAGGGGGGAAAACCTAAGTCAACACCATGTATGAACTGTCCACAGGTTTTTAAATGGATAATTTGTATACTAATTCAACAATTATTTCACATGGTACATATAACTATAACTATAAATGGGATATAGGATAGCTTAACTTATATTATGGATCTAACTTATTCTAAACCTATTTTAGAGCATGGTCTTTGTCTGTTAATGGGCTAGATAATCTTCTTTTGACATCCTAATTCTTTCTCTGATTTAGATTATTTTTCTTTTGAGTCTCAATCTGATTTGTTCCTTCTTTAACAGGAGCCAGAACTGTCTATCCTGCATTAGATTTTCTGCTTTTTCACTAGGGAACATTAATGTTCAATAACGAAATTTACTCCTGAACCAACCAGCAAGAGAGGGCAACCTAGCTGCCACAGATTTATAAATCAGCCATTTCTGCTCATGATAAATGCATTATAGGATCAGTGACAGAAAATGAGATAGTTGGTAAAGAAAGCTAGTTTCTGGAAAATAGAAAACAATGTGTTCAAATTTAGGCATGTGATGATTATGAAACATTCATGTGTCCAGTATCAGACCTGGATTAGCTCTGCCTCAATGTCCCCTGCTACGCTTGTCAGGGCTGAAACTCATCCTCCTCAAGGACATTGCTCTGTTCTTACCTCCAAGAGGCCTTCCCCAATCCATCTGCATTCTAGTCCTCCTCTCCCCATTTCACCACTTTATTTGTTGACTGAATTTATTCAGATCCATAATTATCATGTTTGTTGTTTGGTTGTCTGTTGCTTCCTTTCACTAGGTTATAAGCCCCATGAGAGCTAAGACTAAATCTGATTTGTTCCTTGCTCTATCCTCCTTGCCTGTAACAGTGTCTGGCACGTAGTAAGTACTCAGTAAAAGTTTGCTGAATGAAGTACAATACACTGTGATCAGGTGTTTTCCTTCCCCAGATGACATACACTCTTAACTAGCATAAGGCCACTGCTCCCTTAAGAGATGCTCTAATATCTGATAAGATTATGGCAATATCATCAAGTTTCAGTTGTGATAAAAATGTCATCCTGGTAATTTTTTTCTATATCACCTATGGGAAATCCTGAAATATAAGTCCATGGCTTAAATTACAACAGAAGTTTTTTGTGACAAAGTGTGAATTTAGGTGTTCCTTCAATTTGTCCCATCTCTTTGGGAAAAAAGTTCAATAGGGGACAGGTTTTACTCTATGAATAACAAGCAGCATTTAATGACAACAGACAGAATGGGAACAACGTTATTTATACTGCAGTTACCTGAATTCTCCAATGATAACTTGTACTTAATTGCTGTCAGCTCAGCAATGCAGACTTGGGAGAGCAAGGAAGCTCTGGGTTACTGCCATTTCTGCTTTTTACTTATATATGTGGAAGATTTGCTTAACTTTTTGAGCCCCCCCATTTATCATGTAAAGTGACAGTGCTCATTTCTTTGAAATAAATTCCTTAGACAATTTAAGATAATGCATATAAAGGCACAACGTATTTTAAAATATTCTCATGCTTACTGCGAAACAAATCTGAAAAGTTCATATGTTGACATTTAAATTAGGAAAGAGACAAGATTCAGTTCCATCTTCAGACATGACAGTTAACTTTATGGATTACAAAGTATGTCATTCTAAAATAAACTTCTTCAAATTGATTCTAATGGTTTGTCATGTTTACATTGTTAGTGAATGTCAAAGGCATGATGTAAAAAGGATTCATGAATTTTCCCACAGTGAAGACTTAATTTGGCAGGTGTGTTTGGGCACCAGGTAGGAATAGGAATAACAAATTAGAGAAGATTTCATAGGGAAGGTCGGAGTTATTACAACAGATTTTTTCTGTTAATATCATATTTTTATATATTGCTTGGACTCTCTACAATATGTATTTTGTAATTTTCGAAAGAGAAACAAATTTTAACAAAGAATATAGCATGTAAATTATTCACACAATACTTACATAAATGTTTTTAAATTAAGTAATGTTACAAACATTTAAAAATATAAATGCCAAGAATAAAAATAACTCTGCATGGAATCACATATTCATTTTTTTCTTCCAGTCACGATAAGTATTTATCTGAAAACTGAAGTGTCTGACAGTTTGTTGTTTTTTTTTTTTTAGAAGTCTGTGCACAATCAGTTTTGAACTTGTTACTACAAATTATATAGCTCAGTGGTTTAATCTGCTTCTGTTAATTAGGCCCCTATTTTAATTTCTTTGGTTTCTAGAAGTCCAGGAAAACTATAAACAAAGAAGAAAATGAAGTAAATCCGTAAAAGCTGGATAGGGAATACTTAATCCAAATAAATACCCAATATTCTAGAGTTCCAGATACTGATAAGCCCTAAATCTTCCTGATAATGTGCAATTTTTACTAAATTCGCAATTTTAGCACGTCAACTTTGACATCCAGACAGAATTAAGTACTATTTGGAAGCTAACAAAACAGATAAATCTGCATGGATTCAAGTCAAGCATACTTTTCCAAGGTGGGACATGAAGGATAGGGAAAATGTGGTAGTGCTACTTGAAGGAAAACAGAAGGCTTATCAAAGTAGCAGTCTGTCTAACATAGTGATACAGGCAATAGACCACGGTGGGTGTGAAGGGAGCTGATGAGAGAGCATAAAGTTTCTGAGAAGGACAGAGGTAGACAATTATAAGATGGTTGAAAATCTAGACTAAAAAATCCTTAGATTTCTTCTCAGACCTATTCAATGCTCTAGGAATACATTTTACATAATTTTGCTCTCATTTTGTATGAAGCATGTTGATTCACAAAATGCATCCATTAGCCAAACCTCAATTTTAATAATCTAAGAAGAAATCTACAATGTCTCCCACCTTGTATCCTGAAAGACACAGAGCAAAATTTTTCTCTCAGAAAAATCCAGTATCCACAGTGAGAGATGTACCTAGATAGATTTCTGTAGCCACTAAGAATCTAGGATAGTTAGTGTTCATTATTTACTGCTGTAGGACAGAGCACACCAAACTTATTGGACCAAAATACAGTTATACAGTTATTTATGCTGCTTATGAATCTGCCTTTTGGACAGAGCTCGTGCATTGCCAGCTCTAGTGGCTGGAAGACCAGACGGACTCAAGGGCTGGGGGTAAGATTATCTGAAGTCTCATCCATTCAGTATCTGGCGGTTGATGCTAGCTCTTGGCTGGGACTTCCACTGGGGTTGTTGGCTAGAATGTATGCACATGTCATCTCCCCTGTGACTGACTGGCTTCTTCATCGAACGATGGCTGGGTATCAAGAGCCACTAGCCCAAGAGACAGGTAGAGGGAGCTGCCAGTTTCTTCATCTTGGAGACTGACACTGGCACTATGTCACCTATGCTGCGTGTTATTAGCCACAGAGCCCAGGATCAAAGGCAGAGACACAGCCCCCACCTCTCAATTTGAGAATCTAAGACCATTCCCTTAAGAGTAAGAGTTATTCATACCTAATAGACACCACTGTGTTGAAATTGCTCAAGTCTGAGTTATGTGGTGGAAAGTCAAGTGCTTCACTGAATGTGGAGACCCTTCACCTCCAAGCAATCTCCAAAGAGGTGTTACAGGGGCTACTTGACACTTCTGTGCATTAGACATTTAACTGGAGTAATGGAGACTAAAGATGCAACAAGTATTAGTTATGTGAATGGCACAGAAAACCAGAAACACGCTTTAACTCTGAAATATTTGAGTGCTGGGGCCAGGCTTTACTCTATGCAACCTGCACACAGTGCCAACATCCTTATTCTCTCAGGTATCCAGACTCTTTGGCCAGTAACTCTCCTTCTAAACATTCTGAGCCTCACACTTGTTCCTCCTGTTTCTGAGTCTTGATTCCTGGATACCCTGAGGTCACAGCTGCAAGTCATTTCTGTAGACCAGGGAAGTGGAATTGTCACTCAATTCCTTCTGTTGTTCTCCCCTTTCTCCTGTAAGAAACACTTTCCATTCCACCCTCCACCTTCCGCAAAGGCATTAACAGGTTTACTTTTCTGGAACCCTGTCACAAAACTTGGCTCATATTCCCCCTCTGACAGTAGGCTCATCCATTCTTCCTAAGAATGATGTGAATGCACAAAGACACACTTGAAGTAACTATGGACTGTACAGGTGAACAGTTCTTCCTGTGCATGATATATAGTTATTGTCAACAGTTATCTGTGTATGATCAATATATAACAGTAACATTACTTTTCCTCTTGGATTAGTCTTTTTGTTTCTCTCTCTTCCACCCACTGACATCAAATCATTATTCCTGGACTTGTGTTTACTTATAAACTTTTTGAAAAAATTATTTTTTGAGAAAGAGAGAGAGCATGCATGCATGCAAAAGTGAGTGGGGGAGGGGCAGGGAGAGAGAGAGAGAGAGAAGGAGAGAGAGAATCCCAACCAGGCTCAGCACTGTCAGCACAGAGCCCCTCTGGGGATCCATCTGATGTCACAAACCGTGAGATCACAACCCAAGCTGAAGTCAAGAGTCTGATGCTCAACTGACTAAGCCCCCCAGGTGCCCCTGCTCTAGAACTTCTACCAGCCTTTGGCTTTTTGTACCACTGCCTGGAGGCAGATGCCAGCAGACTTCCTCAGTATCATCCAGTTAGCTCATTTTATCTATTTCCTTCACTAAACAATAACACACACAACATCTTTGCCTTAAATAGTGAAGAGAAAGAAGTGGTTAACAACTTTGACCATCTGATAACAAAGCAGCTGATATGGTTTTACTTCTCATTGCGAAAAGAAAATTTATTGCCTAGAGACACAGAAATAGTGACAGTGGAGTCAAGGAAGGACTAGAAGGCTGTCCTCAAGTAATGTAGGGGAAGGCTGTCAAGAGAGATCCCGAAAATGGCCTTCTGCCCCTCCCCCTTTAGACTGCCTACAGTCTCCCATTGGGCACCCATCTATCTGTGACTTTATTCTAGAAGGTACTACTGGTAGCAACAAACATCCAGGAATTATCTAGGACCTCATTCCTCTTTATGAAACTGCCTCCTTAGTGCTTTTCTCTGAGTTTGTCCCAGGCCAACTGGCCAGAATATTTCCCATGTGACTTACTTTTGTCCGGTAGCTTCCCTCTTTCCATTTTCTGTAGTTTAATATCATTGGTTACTTTGTAAATAATTTAGTAATGTTGATATTTTTGAGAAGCATTTGATCTTTTACAATATTTATAGGCTTTGGGATAGTAGCAGCAAATGTAAGGTTTTTATTAATGAAGCAGAGAATTTGAAATACCAAAACTAGTTGTTTCATTAAAACTTCAGGGTTCCTATTTCCCTGAGTATGATTTGATTCCCTATCATTTTCAGCCTCTGAGTTGTAGGGGGATTCCGTGGCTTCTCTGATGAGTAAGTAGTGGAACCCAGCTGGGGGCAGAATGTGATGACAGGAATGGCAGAGGTCTAGTGATAATCTCCTCAGGTAAAGGACAGAGCAAAGAAATTGGCAGCTGTCTACAATTAATTCCAAAGCTTTTGTACAAGCTAGAATTGAATTTTAAATCTCATGCTCAGAAGAGTCAACAACAGTGTGACATCTATCAATAATTCATTTCTAAGACTTTGTGTAACATGTCCAAGAGAGCACCAGTTTGGAAATGAAGAAATATGAATTCTAATCTACTTTTAGTGTTTACTTAATTTGACTTTTAAGTCTTACTATGCTTCAGTTTTCTGATATTTAAAAAGGAGATGCTTCCTATTTTTAGGAGATTCATGCTTATACTTTGAGTAAATTACAAGGCAGTTCGTTATTTTAGTATTTTATAAATCATTTGCACTTCATCTTTGAATCCATTATTCCTAATAAAAATTCAGAAAGAAATTTCTGGGAATTATTACACATGTGTATTTTTTCTTATTTCACAATTGGATCTAACACCTTTCCACACTGCCTGGTTATTAAAATTCATAGATAACAAATACTTAAAATTATGATATGGTCAGTGTGTATTATTTGCAGAGGTACAACTATACCATCTATTTGTTGAAGACATCTTCTGTGATTGTTAGTTAGCAGTTTTATTCACAAAAATAGCAGTTTTATTCACTGGTAACAACTAATGAATTAGTATGACCTGACAAGTGTTGTAAATGAAGGAACAAAACGCAAATAAAAGGGAAAGCATAACTTTTCTTTCAAAGTAATATAACCCACACATTTTTGGCAGAATTTCTTAACTCTTTCTATGATAAAGTTGACTAGTGCTAAAGAAATGTACCTGGATAATATTTATTCTTGCTTCATGGATGTAAGGTCTCTGACTGACTAATGCATTCTTCCCAAGAACAGGTACAACAACAGAACTTCAAGTAACTTAATACAGTGGTCTACAGAAGTTTTTTGTATTCTAGTCATTACACACACACACACACACACACACACACACACACACACACACACAATTATTAAGTGGTATGAATGATGGGTTTAAAGACAATGTCAAGATGCAAATTTAAATACATTTTCTTTTCATGACCCTTGCTATAGTATCAGTGTGGTCCCACTTTTTAAATACATTGATGTTTCATTTTTACTATGAATAAATTAAATTTCTTGATATCTATACCAGATAGAACTGGGTTTTACCACCTATGGCAGAAAAGAAAATAGTAACTGAATCAAGATAGAGATTGTTTTCCATCCCACATAAGGTACGTCTGGAGGAAGACAATACAGATTTTATGAAGACTGAAAAATTCAGAAATTCAGGCACTTTGCCATTCTCTGCCCTCCCTACTTTGCCCTCCCTACAAGGGCGATGCTTGTCCTCCTGTTCCTGTTCCCGTTTAACTGCTAGAGCTCCAGGCATCTACATTTTCATTCCAGGCAGCAAGATGGAGGAGAGAGAAAGGTATAACCATTCTCTTGTAGGAAATTACCTACAAGTTACCACCAACTTTTCAGCAATCATCCATGATCAAATACTGTAGTCTTTTCCTAGGTACTAATATGTAAAGTTAAAAATAAGGGCTCTCTTACTAAAAAGAAACAGAGAGAATAGATATTGGGAAGCCACTAGCAATTGCTGGTACTGTGCTTTTAAGCATGTTTCCAAACAAATCCATGTTAAAAAATAAACACACATGTGGGAAGAAACAGATCTCCCTGAAGGCACTCAGTGACCCTGCATCACTCATTACATTTACACAAATATTCATGGATATGCCCCTTAAATATTCACTTTATAAATTTATTTCCCAGTTAAAAATAATGTGCCTGATAATAAAATCATTTTATGTATTAAACAACATTTTAAGGTAGATTCTCATAGTAAAGAATATAGAAAAACACATAGGTCATAAAACTTGTCATGCATAATAAATTCAGACTACAAGAAAAATGATAAAATTCAACCAGATAAAAAGATCATGAATCAATTTCTTACTTGTAAGAAATTGTATTATTTTTTTGGTCCAAAATGGAGTTAAATCTGTGAATGTTCATTCATTGTTCTGACCTCAAATTCAGAGTTCACTAATATTTTGGGGGAATCTATGCATTAGAAACTGAGCAAGATGCTTTCAATTATGATTTCTCATTAAAGGTCACATAATTCTTGGGGTATCTGGGTGGCTCAGTCAGTTAAGCGTCTGACTTCAGCTCAGGTCATAATCTCAGAGTTTGTGGGTTTGAGCCCCACATCGGGGTCTATGCTGACAGCTCAGAGCCTGGAGCCTGCTTTGGATTCTGTGTCTCCCTTTCTCTGCCCTCCCTCCCTTGCTCCCATTCTGTCTCTCTCTCTCAAAAATAAACATAAAAAAAAAATTTTAAGGCAGACCACTCTGGAAGGTGCTATTAGACTGTGTAGCTCATGTAGAAATACAGCTGAGAACTTAGCTACATTGGCCTAGGTCACACATTGGACAAGTAGTAAAGCTCAAATTCAAATCAGACTCCCTGACATCATGTACTTTTTTAGCTCTTGGCCAAACTGCCACTCCAATAATTGACTGATTCTAATGTTGAGCATCTGAAGAAGAGATACACATATAAACCTAATAGATTCAAACTATAAAATAAAATATGAATGTCCAAAGTCTTCAAACATTTGATATGCAATGAACTCATGTAACAAACACAGCATCTTTGACGTGAGTGGCCACAACCCTGAATGCAAATATTGACAGGTTGAAAGAGAGGAAAGCACTTTTACCACAGGGGCTTGAAACAATCAAGAATAAAAATACATTATCTAGTATTTCTCATTTAAGGATCCTGGAAAGTTATATAAGCCCATAGAGCTGGGGTTAACACACTATATTTGTGAAGTGCCAGATAGTATGTATTTTAGAGTTTGTAGGCCTGTACAGTTTTGACCATGCACATATTCTGTTTTTGTTTTTTGTTTTTTTGTTTGTTTTATTTGCAATCCTTTAAAAATATAAAACAGATTCAGGCCATACAGACCCCCCTTGGCTGTAATCTGCCAATTCCTGCAGAGAAAAGTAATTATTCTTGCATTCAAAGTAACTGCAAAAAATCAAAAATTTTAGTGGAGAGGAGGTTGAGAAGAAAACTAAACTTCCATCTAACTCCCAAGTGGTAAAGATAATATATGAACCATAATACTGACATGAAGGGCTCCAAAAGAAGGCTTCCTTCTGCATTATTGGGGTGCAATACTGGACCCCTTTAACTCACATCCCAGTGCAAACATAGCAGCTGCTCTTGTGAATCATCCACTCTTGCCTGGATTTACACCTATACATAAACAGTATTCTCCTGTTACGCATAAAGATAGATTCAGACTTGGAAAATTAAGCTACTTACTCAAGGTGAGATACATTTTAAGCAAATGGGTAATATATTAGAGAACTAAAAAGACATAATCATATGGCCTTTCTATGTTTCCTAACTCAGAACCTACCTTCTTAGAGTAGTATATCATTTTCCTAGTAAATATGAATATTTGGGAAAAGTGTGTTTGATTTTCTAAAGCTTTCCAAGATCACATTTTCTTGAACTTTCAACTTATTGTGACGCATATTTCCGAAACATTTTTCAAGGATTGATCCACTAAATAAGCAGCTGCTAGAGAACAATCTGATTTATGTACTGAAGCCTTAATCTGTCTGGATGAAGATAATGCAGTCACAACATCTCTTGTTTTTCCTTTATTCAATTTACTGGCAAATCAATAGCTTAGTGGAGTTCCCGTCTGCAAGCTTATCAAACTTTGAAGTTGAAAGGATTCCATTTACTTTCAGATTGGGTGTTGACTAAACTGAATGTTCTATAAGCCTCCAAATTTTGAGCTCTCAATGAGAGTAAATTTCTTGGTACCATCTGAAAAGGTTTTTCTTAGAGCATGATTGTGGCAACAATCAAATGGATTATGGGCTTGCATCAGTCCCCAGAGGTAATTGTTTGATTGTAATGCAAGGTTATTTTAATTATTGCTAAATTCTCTGCGGCTGAAATCACCACAGAGCTCCCACTATTAGCAAATTACTTATGTATTTCATCGTAAAGCTCCCAACTATGGACATTATTTTCCTTACTTTTAAACTGAACAATTATGGTCATTAGTCATGAATATAAAAACCCGATTATGAAGTAATTATACTTCCTATGGTTACTCAATTGTCTCAACCGTGAATCCTGTTTTCTGGCTGTTAGACCTAACAGCCAACCACAACAATGAGCAAGCCTAAAGTAATAATAAAATCAGATCTATAATGCCAGTGAATGTAATTATTCCTCTTGATTCTAATTTGTCTTTCATCTAAATGCAGAGCCAAAAAGCTAATTAACTAGTCCCAGAGGTAAATGGCAAGATCTTTCAAGTGGATAGTTCATGGGCTTTTTTTTCCACCTTTGGAAGCCAACTGCTTTAGCTTCAGAAAATAGGTAGCATACAAGGCATAAATCTGACCATTTATAAAGGACAAAGCAGCAGGAAGCTTATTGATATTCTTCCCTTTTTATTTCCTTCAAGCTCTAGGCTTGACAGCCAGTTTTCCTGAGAATTGATTGCTTGTACAAAAGATGAACTTGAAACATTCAGCTGTTGATGGAGAAAAAAGTGATAAAGTATGAAAGCCTGTACTTATGTGCTGATATTGAATGAAGCTCATAGAAATGAGTTTCAGACTTAGTATCAAATTACATGTGTTGACTTTATGCCCACATGAAGTAGTCATTTGCTTTAGATTACTATTTCCTTCCTGTGGGGCAATCTTGGGGAGGAGTGAACTTTCGGATGAGTGTCCTTAAATTGATGGTAATACATGGGACACGGCCAGGGTGACTCAAAAGGTCAAAGCTGGACGTTCATATTAAATAGTCTTCATTCCGTTATTCATGCTAATGACCCCGCATAGGAAATACAGACACAGACACTTAGATTTTCCTGCATGCGCATACAATTCCTCCAACCAGAAGGGTAGAAAGCAATGTAACAAAATGCTTCCTATGCAGGACATTGTGAGACCTCAAAATGGAACGGAGGTTGGCTTTTCTGATAATGCAGATTTCACCTAATTCCTACATTTACCTTCTCTTCCCTCTAATATACCCTAACTATAAATCTAATCAACCCAGGTCCTTTCCATATTCCTTGATGGCATTCAGAGCCTCCTTCCATGTGACCACTGTCTTCTAGAGGGAGTATAAGTAGAGAAAAAATATGGGGCAGGAATCCATACTTTGAGTCCCAGCACAGTCTCTTCATAACTCAGATATTAGGAGAAGCCATTGATTTCTCTGGCCTCAGTTTCTTCATTTGCAAAATGATTTTAATGAGCATTATGATCCTTTAAAGTTCAAACACTGAGTTTCCTTATCAAGCTGTCTTTCATGCTACAGACCATCACCTCAAGACCTGTTCTCCAGCAATTTGTGCTCACATAACCCCCAGTAGACCCCCAATTCAAGGGTCACTTAAGATCTTTCCTCCTTTAAGTCTGCTCTACAAAATCTACCCACCCCTGTCCACATTTCCAACACAAGTCTTCTCTGATTCCCTAGTCAGGGTTAACTTCTCCCTTACCCACCTCCACCTTTTATCCAAGTTATCTCTAAATATGTTTATCATCCCTAGTAAATTATGAGATCAAGAATGAAGGCATGCTACATTTTATATTTGTGACCCTAAGCCACTTAGCACAATGGAACCTCATTAATATAGCCACAGGTAAAATTAATATAACCTTAGGTAAAATTAATTCATTAAAATTTGACCCTGGTGTTATGCATTAGTCAAAAAACATTTATTACATTTTAAAAGATGACTTTTCCAGCATATAAAATACAAACTATTAAGGGAAGATTGAAAACCATAGGAAAGAAAGTACAACTGGCTCTTAAACTCAATGATAATAAAATAAATGCAAATTGAAACTCACTGAGATAACCATTTTTATCCATTAGTTTGGCAAAAGTCAGATAGTTTCATAAGATTCTAAATACTCGAGTATTTGTAAAACCACATACATGCCAAGTTCTTTATTGCGGTATTGTTTGTAAAGTCAGGCTATAAACAAGTGCCCGCCAATAGGAGGCTCGTTAATGTTAGAAAATGGAGGAGGGTCAGTAATGTATCCTGCAGAAAGAAAAGACACTTAAAAAAACAAAGCAAGCCACTCCATACCATTTACACAGGTTTATACAGAGTAACTTACTCACAGAAGGTATCCAGCGGGTGAGTGGGCAGGTAGATGATCAAGGCAGTACTTGGACATTCTCCATGCCTATCCTCTGCCCCCATAGTCTCTACAAAGCCTGGACCTCAACCCACAGCTTTTATATAGGGAGAGGTATGGTAATGAGGTCACGGGGTATTTAGTTATCTAAAGTAGCAGCATCTGGCAGGAAAGGATCTCTACTAGTAATCTCAACTGGCTCCACCTTTTGGTCAGAGGGGGGAACAGATGGAGGGCCAAAAATGGAGTCGGTGTCGTCAGCGCTCCTACAGTTACATAAACTACATATTCACACAAAGAACTCTAGGCAGCTGTAAAAAGAATGAAGACATTCTATACACTGGAGGGAAGGGGCTCCAAGGTATATTATTACAGCAATAAACAAACAAACAAAAAAGCAAGGTGCAAATCATTATACAGGGCGTGTTTCTTTTTGTGTAAAATTGGGAATAAAGGAATATTTATTTTTATGTGCTGTATAGAAGCTCTCTAGAAGGATACATAAGAAGTGTATGGAGTCAATGAAAGGAAGGAAGATTTTTTTGTGTATACCTTTTAATTCTTGATGATTTTTGAATGAGATATATATATTTGCATGTAGATGTTCTAGCACCATTTGTTGAAAATACTATCTTTATTGTATTGTTTCTGCTGCTTTCTTAAAAATCAGTTGACTCTATTTATGTGGGTCTGTTTCTGAACTCTCTGTTCTGTTTCATTGATCATTTTGCTTAATCTGTGCCAATAGCACACTGTCCTGATTATGGAAGAGATTTTTGTTTATATGCATACAATAATCAAAAACATCGAACTGGTTCAGAATTTATAATAGCATTGTAAATTTATATCTAAGGAGATAATTTAAAGGCTCACTATAATTATGTGTTTCATTTATTTACCAAATTTTACTGAGTGTCTACTCTTTATTACTTTGTATTATATGTACTCTGTATTGTATTAGATGTTAGAGATACAGTGGGAAACACAACACATATGATTCCTGCCCTCATGAAACTTTCAGTTAAATGAAATATGGCTCATTTACTTGTATTATACTACTTTTTTCTAATATGTTTATGTAATTTTATGGAACTGAATTATCTCCAAAACAAGAATGATGATCCAGATAAATCAGTGGGGTTATGTAGCTAGGAAGAGATATTTTGTAGACTTGTCAGTCATAATAAGAAAATAAAAGCCCATTAACTCTATTCCTACAACTCCATGAGGCCTATCTGTAAGAAAACATGCTATAGACACATGGCTCATGGCTCATAAATCCCAAAATCTCCCCAGAGTTAATCACAAAAGTTTTCCAACAGAAACTGGTTCCTAAGATTGTGTCCTCAAAGTCCTCAACTCTAAACACAAGGAATGACTAACCAATGGACACCAGGCACTATCTGGTTTCTGAAAGATTGAGAGTCACTGATATGCATGATATCCACCATACACACAGAACAAAATTACATGCTCTCTAAATGTGAAGAGAGTAGTGAACAGATTGAAGAGAAGGGAAAAAGTAAATTATATATGAATGGAGAATGAAAAAAACTAATATTTTGAGGAAATGATTGAATTTTCTTCACCACTTCCTGTGTGAAATATTATACCATGTATTTCCAATGGATTCCCACTTTCTCAATTATACAGTTTAAATGTCACATTCCATTTACACACAATCTTGATAATTTCCTGGGAGACTAATTTTGTTTTATAGTCATTGTATCTCAGGATTCAAAGAGAACTCTTTTGAGTCAGCTGGTATAAATTCCCATTGTATCCAACTAACAATAAAAATATTTTATGATACATTTCTTCTTTTTTCTAGATATCGGGCTAGACGCAGGAATACAGACTGGAAGAGAATATGGTCTCTATCTTTGAGAAACCCATGGCCTAATGAGAAGGGGGACACACCTGAATCCAAATAATGAAAGCAATGTGGTTCCATTATGCAACTATTAGGGTTTTCTTTTGAATATGTCATTTTTCCTAGAGAGAAATATTCCAACTGCGGGCATGGTAGAGGTTCCCATGGCATACAGTTGGACCCCAGACTATATGACCCCAGACTATATGACCCCAGACTATATGATCCAAGCAGGAAAAAGGAGTCCTCATAACTTATAATTAATCCCCCATTTATGCATGATGGCTATCCCCACTTCTGTCTCCTTTCCGCAAGTCATTTTAGGTCTGCAGTGGACAGACCTACTTCTCATTGATTTTTTGGCCTTATCAGAACCTTAGGTTCCATTTTCTATAGACGTCTAGGTTAGTAATAGTGCATGTATTTCATTTTTAGCTTCAAAAACATGAGGCCCTCTCATCTGCTACTACATATACTCAGATATATGCATTTTAAAATTTTTATGGTGATTTTTAAGCCTTAGGAAAGAAGTGGAAGTAAACATCCATCTTCAGTCTGCCATTTTTATTTAGAAGAGCTGGTTCTTTTCTCAGTGCTAATAAATTATGTTTTTGGTAGCTACTTTAGCACTTGGCCACAATCAACACCTCTTCAATCTTTAGTATAAAATTTTATTTGTTTGTTTGTTGTTCATTTATTTATTTAGGATTTTTTTTTTTTTTTTTTTTTTTTTTTACATTTCTCAGTCTCTAGCCTTCAGGAGTAGGTTCCATTGCCATAGATCAGCCATTGATTCAGCAGTCTGCCTCAGGCACAGCTTCTCTCAGGTCCTGGGATTGAATTTGTCTAGGCATGAGGACAAGAACTCACAGAAGTGGCTGCATATTCTCCTGTAATGTCTTCACCCAGCTTCAAAATCTATTCCTTATTGCCAGTATTTGAGCTGCTGCTATTTCCATTTTTTTTCATGTTTATTTATTTTTGAGAGAGCACAGAGGGGCAGAGAGAGAGGGAGACACAGAATGTGAACCAGGCTCCAGGCTCTGAGCTGTCAGCACAGAGCCCAACGCGGGGCTGGAACTCAGGAACTGTGAGACCATGACTGGAGCCCAAGTGGATGCTTAACCCACTGAGCCACACTGGCACCCCACTGAGCTACTATTTCAGACCAAAAATCACTCCCCTAACAGAAAAGATGAAAAGCAATGTAGAAATAAAAGAGCTCTACTTACTCTTTGTCATTTTCGTTAAAATTAATAATTTTAATACTAAATTATTAGCCCCAACTAACAGATTATAACTTACTTATTTTCTTGATTTTTTCTGAATATAACTAAATAGTGCATGTTGCTCTTCTAGCACTTTTGGTAATATCAGGTCATTAGCGACACGGTAGTTGGTATGGACTGTCCTGAATTAAGCCCATAGGTTTTGGAGTCTACCTCCATTTGAATCCTGAGTCCCTCGCTTACTAATTATGTGACACTGAGCAAATTAATTAACTTTGTTTCTTCATCTGTAAAAAGAAGTTGATGGCATCTGTTGCACAAGGCTTTTGTGAAATTCTAATGTGTAAACATATAAAGCACTTGGCTCAGGACCTAGCCATTCACAAAGAGAATAGTTGAGAAGGGTTCCCCTAAGAGTGCTTACGGCCTCAGATATCTGTGCATACCAAAGCAAAGAACATGGGAACTATACAAAGCACGTTTGGAACACACGCTATCAAGAGTTGATAAGTAAACTTCATAGGCTTCCTTGAAGATTAGCGGGATTAGGTTTATGGTACAATTGTGGTTATGGTAGGGTAGTTTGCTCTATCCAAGCTCTACTTCCTCCTATGAAAATACATTCCTCAATACAGCCTCTGTGCCTGGCAAAAGCTGATCCCACTTTCATTATCAAAGGTGAGCACTGCATAGTTTAAGCCCGTCAGCATGTGCCATTTGCCAGCTAAAACCGATTGCCTAGAGTTGGGCATGTGACCCACTCGGACACTGAGACACAAGAAAACGTGCACTGGGGATTTTGAAAAAAATAACTTTTTTGCTTTTACTAGAAATCCACAGAAGAATCCTTACTGTTAGGTGTGAATATGGCCACTGGAACCAGTTGAAAGCCATTTGTAACACTTTAGGATAACTAAGCAGTCCAGTCACAGGTTATTTGCTAAGCTACTGGATCAAGCCCTTTCTAGAACCTAGACTAATTCTTGATTTTATTTTACATAAACCAATAAGTTGTTTTTAATGCTTAACCTAATTTGAGTTAGGGTCTCTGTAGTTGGTATCAAAAGCATCCTAGCTAATAAAATAATGTAATAGTATTGTCTCCTCAAAAGCAACAGAGGCAAATAAGTACTGTTTATGAAGAGGGAATGTATCTCTGTGTGTAGAAAACTAAAACTGTATGCATAACAGAGAAGCAGCTTATGTTAGAAAGGACAAAGGAGACAGAAGTGCTATGTTTAAGTAAGCTACAGGCTGTCCACTCAGAGGAAAGAAATGGACACTTCATTTATGTAACACATCACTATTTCCAGTCAGCCAACTAATAAATATTTCTGTACATGGAGATTCCCAGCTGAGCTTAAAATTACATCCAGGTTGCTAGTTACGTGAGACAGATGACCTCCTGGACTATATTGTCATGACTTTATTTGAATTGAATGAAGAAGGGCTCCAAAGAGGAGTTCTAAAGCAATAGAAGAGGACTTTTGAAATATCTGTCAAGGATAATAAAGGAAATAGATGTTTTTAATGTATTTATTTTTTTCTAGCAATGAAGTACAGGGGCAATATGCTGAAGTTACATTTTGAAAAGTTACTGTGTGGAATTGTTGGAAATTTTTTACAGTGTTCTGCTTTATCTGAACTGCATCATCATATAGATCAGAGGTAACGGACATTCTACTCTAATGGCCAAACATAGCTGAGTGTGGGTATGGTCTGAACACTAAAGGTGTATAGGCTGCCCTCTAAGTGGGGAGGGCAGTGGCAGGGGGGCATTCAGGGCTGTAGCTGAGTCAACATTCAATAGAGAGTCAGGACCAGGCTAACTCTGGGGCCAGTTTGGATGGGAGTTGTCCTACAGAAAGGCCAGGCTCTGTGCTGACAGCTCAGAGCCTGGAGCCTGTTTCAGATTCTGTGTCTCCCTCTCTCTCTGCCCCTCCCCCACTTGCCTTCTGTCTGTCTGTCTCTCAAAGATAACAAAATAAATATTAAAAAAAGAGACAGAGATGTGCCAAAAATCCAGGGCTAAAGTCTGGTGCCCAGGGCAAGCTGGATAGAACAGAAAAACCAGTCCTAATTCTTTGGAGAACCCTGGATGAGTTATTGTAGGTCCCTTGATTCTGAAGTAACACACTAGTAGAACTTTCTCCAGGGTTCTATGTGTGTGTGTAACTTGCTAGTGATAAGACCCTTTTATTATCATTCCACGTAAGTACAAGAGTTACACATAACACATGTGCTTCTGTTGCTTTCTAATTAGTCCATGAACATTAAGGTGTTGGCCTCAATAGAGTGGACATGAGCGATAAGAACTGCCCTTTTAAAAAAATGTTTTATTTATTTATTTTGAGAGACAGGGAGAGAGAAAGGGAGAGAGAGAGAATCCCAAGCAGGGCTTGAACTCACGAACTATGAGATCATAACCTGAGTCGAGATCGAGAGTCAGACGCATAACCAACTGAGCCACCCAGGCGCCCCAGGGTAAGAACTTCTTTTAGGAGGAGAGTCTGGAGTTCATGATACTTACCCTCACATGCTCAACCTTATAAAATCCCACATTCCCAAATGCCTTATTCCTATAAACTTCCGCCAATCCAGATAGAGGAGAAGCGATAAGGGACACGTACGGTAACCATTTGGAGTCCTCAGATATCGGAAAGAAGACAATAAAATTTAGTGCCCAAACAAGCTCCCTACTATCTCAAGCTTGCCACTATGACCCTGGGTAATTAATCATGTAAGCGAGGTCACGATAGAGATGTATGTTCTCTGCATAGGGATCTCAGCTACAAAGTCAAGAGGCTCCTTCCCTAACAGTGAGGTAATAATAAAGTAAATGTGAGTAAGGCCAAGTCGGAACATATCTCTCAGGCTTTGCAAGGGGTTTGTGGCTGCGTCAGGCAGCTGCTGAAGTAACTGCGATTATGGCAGTAAAACGAAGTCCCACAGCTTAGGAGAGGTTTCTAACAAAAAGCAGTAACAAAAACAGTGAAAACTCAAGTAGTCCTTAGTCTGTCCCAGGCATTATTCTAACACTTCACATGTGTGCTATTGACACATTTAATTGTCTCAACACTTCTGTGTGGTAGCACTATTATTATCGCCATTATAAAGGTGAGGAAACTGAGGTACAGGAGGTGTATAACTTGCTCAAGGGCACACGACCAGTGAGTGTGACCAAGTCGGGATTTAAACCTATGTAGCCTGGAACTACTGTGCACACTCATATCTGCCACACTGAACTGTCTTACTGGTTCACAGGCCTGATGCAGAGAGAAACACAAATGCAAACAGCCACTAGAATTTTCTACAGGTATCGGTCATAAAACGACCAGTGAGATGACTTGGGGGAAGATTACCTTCATCGAAAACTATTTGGGCGCCTGGGTGGCTCTGTCATTTAAGCGTCCAACTTTGGCTCAGGTCATGAACTCATGGTTTGTGAGTTCAAGCCTCATGTTGGGCTCTGCGCTGACAGCTCAGAGCCTGGAGCCTTCTTCCAATACCGTGTCTCCCTTTCTCTCTCTGCCCCTCCCCCGCTCACACTCTGTCTCTCTTTCTCTCTCTCTCTCTCTCTGTCAACAATAAACATAAAAATATTTTTTAAACTATTATTGACACAGCAAAAGAGATGATCATAGAAACTTTATGGATCCCAAGAATATGCCTGGGAAGTTGGAGGCTTTTGAAAAAACACCCATTGGCAATGTTTATAGTGGTGCTATTGACAATGGCCAAAGTATGGAAAGAGCCCAGATGTCCATCGACACATGAATGGATAAAGAAGATGTGGTATGTACACACACACACACACACACACACACACACACACAAAGGAGTATTACTCCAAAATGAATGAAATCTTGCCATTTGCGATAACGTGAATGGAACTAGAGGGTATTATGCTAAGCGAAATTAGAGAAAGACCAATATCATATGACTTCACTCATATGTAGAATTTAAGATACAAAACAGATGAACATAAGGGAAGGGATGCAAAAATAATATTAAAACAGAGAGGGGGACAACACATAAGAGATTCTTAAATATAGAGAACAAACTGAGGGTTGCTAGAGGGTTTGTGGGTGGGGGGATGGGCTAAATGGGCAAGAGGCATTACGGAAGACACATTGGGATGAGCACTGGGTGTTAGACATAGGGGATGAATCACTGGATTCTACTCCTGAAATCATTATTGCACTATATGCTAACTAACTTGAATGTAAATTTAAAAAATAAATAAATAGTAAAAAAAGAAAAAAGAAAGAAAAAAAACACCCATTGAAGCAATGGGTGGGGGAGGTATCTGGTGAGCACCGCATCTAAGGTCTCTCCCATGAATTCCACACTCTACAGTGAACTCAAATGTAATTCGGTCTTATCTCCTCTCTTCTTTTAGGTGACTAATGGCTCCATAGTACCACAGAATAAAACTTAAATTCCTTGGCATGACCCACAAGGTTCTTCATAATCTGGCCTCAACTATTTCCTAACCACACCTTCCGACATTCTTCCCTTGTATCACAAACCCCAGCCACAATGAACTTCTTGCATATGGCCTCAGACACATCATGTTTTTCAAGCCTCTGGTTTCCTCATAATGAGGTCCAAAGATCATCAGCACTACAATCAGTTGGGGGTATTTTTAGAAATGTTGACGCCGAGGTTCTACTGAAATCTAATTCCTGGGCATTTAGCCAAGGAATCTACATTTTAACAAATTCTCCAGGCAATTTATTTTTCTCGTACATTAATATTTGCAGGCCACATCTCAATCCTTTTGGTGACACCTCTGTCCTTTCCATCTGCGCCTTCCACGGATCAAATATCATCTCCTTAAGAAAAATCTTTTTAACCTTCTCTTTCCTCAAATAAAATGGATCCTTTGCCCCTTCCGTGCCTCCGCTTTACCCTAGTTATACTTGTACCCGGCATTTTCTGGTACTTATTGCCTTTATTTTTGTGACCTATACTTTGATTTCCTTGAGCATCTTAATTCAGTTGCCATCAAGCTTTTATTGAATGCTGGTGGTCCACCAAGGGAGGAAATGGCATGAAGACCCCCGGAGTTTGGAGTCTGATGGTGGATAGGAAAATACAATCAGTGAAGAGTGCAAAGTGCTAGGAAAAGCAGAAGGTAGGGTGTGTGGAAGCTACAGAGACACGTAGACTGGGGAAGCAGGCCAGGGAAGCTTCTCTGGGAACCAATGTCTAAGTATCAACTTGGAAAGGAATATTTACCCAAGGGAAGGAGGAGAGAGTATGCCAGCTAAAGAAAGATGCACCATAGCACGTATGTGCGTGCGTGCGTGTGTGTGTATGTCTGTGCGTAAATGAGAGAGAGAACAACTCAACATGTCCTCCATAATAACCAGATATATCTATATCTGTGTGTTTTTTCCCTCAACCTTTCTCCTTCATAAATGAAGCCACATTAAACATATTTACCATCTTTGCAGAAAATAGATTCTTCCTAGACCTTGTCAGATGGACCCTGGAGCCTCAAACCCAGCAGCTTGTGTCTTAATATTTCTCTTTCTCTTTACCCCACACCCTCCATTTGTGTGTGTGTGCGTGTGTGTGTGTGTGTGTGTGTGTGTATGAGTGACTGAGTGATGAATGAATAAATCCATATATAAACAATTAATTAAAGTATTATGATGTAGATGATGTAGACAAACATAGAACAGTATAAGAGTGCGATTTTTACGATTAAACTTTCCTGGGTTCAAATTCCAGCTTTGTCAGTTTTGGCTAAAACTTAAGGCAGGTTTATATAATCTGCCTGAATCTCTTCATTTATATAATGTATGTAATAATATTTATCCCATAAGAATATTATCATGATTATATAACAAATAGAAAATGCTTAACATGATGGCTGATATACAGCAGGCATTTTTAAAGGGGTGTAGTTACTAAGGACTTGACCTCCAAATCTCAGCTATGCCTGTTACTAAATCTGTGCGGCCGTGGGTAAGAGAGTGATTTAGTCTACCTTGCTTTTCCCTAAAAACTTCTTTCCATCCGGCGCGTGAAGATACACAAGACCTGTATCTTCTCGCACTCAGAAGGCACTGAATAAATGATTGACAGCTACTGTAATTATTATTACCACTTTCCATTACAAAAATATTTTTGTTTGGCACTTATGCCATATAAATATGTTGTCTACGTTTGAAACATTAGCATTCTGAAAGAAATTAGATAATTTTTTAGCTGTAAAAAAACCTTTATTCTAGAATACAGTTCTAGGATGGTTTTCAAAACCACAGCCAGTTACAGGTGACTACCACAAGGTGGCTCCAGATCATTTCTGTTATGTACCAAGTATTAATTCACCTGTCTGAAAGAGTTCAAGAAATACTGTGAGAACAACTGTGTTTTTGTTTGTTTTACCAAGAAATATGGCATTATAAAACAAACTCTCTTTCATTATTTTCTGTTTTTCTTCCCATGTCCTCGTTAAAGGTAGATACATTTTCAATTTAAGAATAGTTGTTCAGACCCGGCTCTACATATAATTTAATCATTGTTGATGCTTACTTAATCAAATCATCTTGCTATATTGATATTACTGTCTGAAATTAAATTTTTGGTCCTTGGTCATTTAAGCTTGTATGCTATTTTTTTATGAATAATACCAAAAATTCAGTTAATTATTAGGGAATATTAGTACAAATAACTTTTTTTTTTAAGTTTTCACTTAGAAGATTGATTTCAGGACACCCCAATTTTTGAGCTTTGCTTTTCAAAATAAATAAAATGTATGGGGCTTTGAATAATGTTTTTGTGTGTGTGGTATTTGCTTTCATAGCTCAAGATTCCAAGTGAATCGGGTATATTTATTTAAGAATTAGTATGGAAAGTTACCAGTGCAGCAGAATCATCAGTGTATTTGCTCTTAGTACTGCCTCAGGGGTGCTTTTGCTTGCTCTGGAATTTTTTTCAAGTTGAAATGCTACAACCATTAATTGTAGGGAAAGATGTTTTCTCATTGATCTCCCCGGTAGCGTGAGTGAGACACTGACACTGCTGTTAAATCCTCCTCGCAGGCTCACCGCTCTGAGTTTATTTTTAGCATTTTGTTTCATCTAGAAATTGAGTTTTGTGGCTTCTCCTTCCTGGAGACACTACTGGCTTATACTTAGCTTACCTCCAGGACTTCTGGATCAACTGTGAAATGTTGCTGACTCCAAATTTTCACTTTTACTTGGCTCTATTAAGAGATGTATATCAAGGGCACCTGAGTGGCTCAGTCAGTCAAGCATCCGACTTCGACTAAGGTAATGATCTCACAGTTCATGGGTTCCAGCCCTGCGTCAGGCTCTGTGCTGACAGCTCAGAGCCTGGAGCCCGCTTCAGGTTCTGTGTGTCCCTCTGTCTGCCCTTCTGCCGCTTGCACTCTGTCTCATGCATTGTCTCAAATATAAATAAACATTAAAAAAAAAAGAGGTGTATCTTATGCCCACAAATTTAATAATATACAATACTTTACATTAACAAATGCCCCCTTCCAAGTGGGGTGATCTGAATGCAACACAGACACACGTGTGCGTGCACACTTACGTGCATAAGCACCTTTTACGTGACGTATTTATTTTATATCTATGGATTGTGCTATCTTATTTACGTCTGGGTTTGAACTTGGAGTCCATGCAGGACCTGTAGAGAAGCCCTGTAAGCCAGTTTGCCACAGCTGTAACCCTTCTCTTCCAACGGTCAGCTTCATTCATCCATATATTCTGACCAGACCCCATGCATTTGACGTTGTGATTCCTGCCTTAGGGATTCTGAATCAGGCCAGGAAGGACAGGGGCACACAGGCGAAAAGGCAGACAGGAAAGAGTTTGTCTTATGAATGGATGATTAATTCATACATTGGAGGCCAGGTTGGCCCTAAGGGCATTAAATAGGACTTTAGGATCTCATGGTCAGAAGCATAAATGAGCTAAAAGACTTTCCACCTGTGCTTTGGTGACTCTCATTTTTCACAGAACTTAGAACAGAAACAGGCATATGTCATATGGAAAACCAGCATGATAATGAACATGAAATGGTTAAATATTAGAACCCAGCGATGGTATTCTCTGCGGACAACTCAGAGGGCAACAGAGAGTCAAGTTGTTTCATGCACTGGACGAGTTGTTCAGGTTACAACAAACCTGGAAGTTGTTGGGCTAAAATCCAGAAATGGATGAGACTTTCTCAATGGGGGACCAATCAGAGATGTGGGATGCTGCGCAAATACAGAGATATCATTCCTGGAGAATAAATAGTTAGGGCAAGCATTTTGTTAATATAGCTGGGAGCAAAAGAATGTCATTAAGCCCTGTGAAATTCTGAGTACAGGTAACTGTAGCCATAGACAAACATTACTTAGACACTAACTCGTAGTAATTGCTGATGAAGAGAACATTCTCTGTAACTGGTGATTAAGTCAATGATATAAAAAAAAAAGCAGCCTAGCTGGGATCAGTTAAGGATACCAACCCAGAACAAAGAACAAACAAGAGGCTAGAATAGTTTGATCAACTTAAGCGTTTCTCTGTTGTTCACGCAGATGAGTATGTGTGCAGATAAAACACAGTTTTAAAACATACTTTTTAAATTTTTTTTAACATTTATTCATATTTGAGAAAAATAGAGTGTGAGTAGGGGAGGGGCAGAGAGAGGGAGACACAGAGTCTGAAGCAGGCTGCAGGCTCTGAGCTGTCAGCACAGAGCCCAACGCAGGCTAGAACTCAGGAACCACGAAATAATGACCTGAGCTGAAGTCAGGCACTTAACCAACTGACCTACCCAGGTGCCCCTAAAACACACCTTAATTAACCTAGAAGAACACTGATATTCAGAATTCTCAACGCAGTCCTTCAAGTCCATTATCAAATACCTCCCAGATGCATCAATGGGAGAAAACTATACTTGCTACCTCACTGAGATTTTCTTGTCACATTATTCTTGGTCGTGGGTGGCTTACAGCCTAGAGACTCTACACATCAAAGAGCAAAGTTGGCAGGGATAGGATGAGAGGAGCGGCACAAAATTTAAGGTGGCACTCACCCTCAAGGTCCTTCAGGGGCAGAGTCAGCACCTTCACTGAGGGCCACCTTAAATGTTGCATTTGCCTCACCTGACTTGTCCTAGTTTGAGCTTTATAGGTTCTCTCCACACATTTGCCTTTTTCATGAAGTTCAAGTGGGGCCTATTTGGTGTTGTTGCCACTGTTTTCAGGCAAAAGCTTGGCAGGAAAAACTGGACTCTTCACCTGCATCTTTGCCAACATGTCTCCTTCCACCACCAGCTGTTCTACGAGACAGAAAGGCAACTTCAGCTGTCTTATTCCACCCACCCCAGCAGCTGCTGGGACCTGTTCCAGGCAGCACACAACAGGTGTGTGTGTGTGCGCGAGCATGAGGGGGTGAGTGTAAGTGTGTGTGTGGTGTATATGAGAGACATGCCTGCCAGGCTTGTGATGACGTAACTCAAATATAAGGTAAAATTTCCCCCAACAATTATAGAAAAGGAATGACCATATAGATATGGGTCCCTACACAATCTCTAATGTTATGGATCACTTCCATAAGCCATAAAATACTGCCTAGGACAACATGTCAGCCAGAAACTACCCTACGGTGTCTTTTCTACAATTAATGTCAGTTTTGATGTTTACAAAGATCATATGCTAAAATTAGTATTTAAAAAGGCAAGGAGGATGAACAATTTCAATATTTATTTCTGGAATTGAGTTTATGTTTGCAAGGTTTGGAGGCCATCAGATATAAGGCTGTTAAAGATTACTTTAAAAAGCAAGAGTGGTTAGGAGCACGTGGGTGGCTCAGTTGGTTAAGGGTCCAACTCAGTTTCAACTCAGGTCACGATCTCGCACCTTGAATTGGAGCCCAGCATCGGGGTCTGTGCTGACAGTGCGGAGCCCTGCTTTGGATCCTCTGTCTCCCTCGCTCTCTGCCCCTCCCCCATGCACACACATGCACACACACCCTTTCTCCCTCTCTCTCTCAAAATAAATGAATACATCTTTTTAAAAAAAATCAGAAGTGGTTCTTGCATTATGAGGATGAGGAATATAAACCCAGAAGAAGAATAAAAATTAAAACTATACTAATGTATGTGAATGGGAACGTCTAGTGCCAACATTGTACATACAGTCATAAAAGACTATCTCAGAGCAACTGAGGCACAGGTGATGCTGCTATGATGCTTGAAAAGTATTCTACTGACAGGGGCACCTGGGTGGCTCAACTGGCTAAGTGTCTGACTTCAGGTAGGTCATGGTCTGCTGGTCGGTAAGTTTGAGCCCACATGGGGCTCTGTGCTGACAGCCTAGAGCCTGCTTCAGATTCTGTGTATCCCTTTCTCTCTGTTCCTCCCCCACTTGCTCTCTCTCTCTCTCTCTCTCACACAAATAAACATTTTAAAAACTTTAAAAAAAATACTCTACTAACAAAGATGCTGATGTCAAAATGCATTTGAAAAGTTGAATTTTTTTTAAAGTGTGAGTAGGGAAGAAAAAACAACATTTCTAAATTACTGTATTTTAATATGTAATTTAAATACATGTGTGAATAAAGTAATAAATTCTGTAAGTAGACAATTCACTGTTTTGCCAACATCCTTTGAAGTTTACATTGTCACAATGGACAAAGGCTTATTTGGGGGAATCTTCTCATTGAAATAAATAATTGTCTATTTTTAAATACATCCTGCTATGTATTATGTGGTATTTCAAAATGAAATTTTATTCTTTTAAGTTCTGTATAATACCATAACTGCTATTTAATATACGTATTTTCAATGTCTTACCTCCTGGGGCTGCATTCTGTGTATATTTCTAAGCACACTTTTCCTAATGTTTTATTTTTTTAATTTTTAAAATGTTTATTATTTATTTTGAGACAGAGAGAGAGAGAGGAAGAGAGGGAGAGAGAGAGAATCCCAAGCAGGCTCTGCACTGTCAGCATGGAGCCCAATGGGAGGGGTTAGATCTTATGGACCATAAGATCATGACCTGAGCTGAAATCAAGAGTCAGACACTTAACCAATGGAGCCACCCAGGTGCCCCTTTCCTAATGTCTTAAAATTTTCTTTCCAACTGCATTTAGTCTTGAGTTCATTCTGTTTGTTATTTTGTCTATAATAATATTTTTCCTTTCAAAAGTTTTTACTTGATTCCTTTACATATGTTATTGCTTTTGTTTTCATAATCTTTATATTAAGACTGTTATATTTTCTCTCTGAAATATCTTGTTAAAATATTAAACATACTTGCTTTAATTTTTCAGATTGCTCTGTTATTTTCACTTTATTCAGAGTGATTACCCCAATCTTTAACTTTCTTGGTTATCTTTTCAGTTATATTTCTGGTGTACTTTGGAATTTTGGTTTTCAAGCTCATTTTTAGGGAAGTTTTTTTTCCTCCCATGTTCTTTACTTGTTTTCTTATGCTGTCTGTATATTTTTAAATTTTTTTTAATGTTTATTTATTTTTGTGAGAGATAGCCAGAGTGCAAGCTCGGGGGGGGGGGGGCAGAGAGGGAGACACAGAATCTGAAGCAGCCTCCAGCTCTGAGCTGTCAGCACAAAGCCTGATGTGGAAGTCGAACTCATGAACTATGAGATCATGACCTGAGCTGAAGTCAGGTGCTTAATCCACTGAGCCACCCAGGCATCCCATATGCTCTCTGTATATTTACCTTTCCCACTAATACACCGCCTAGACGACTGGGAACCCCAGTCCAGACTCCGAGCTTACTCTGAGCTCATCTGTATTTGTATTGGAACAAATATAGATGAAGGCACTGTGTCAGTAGGCAGGTGAGCATGAGACCTGGGTGCCGGATCATCTTGGTTAAGTAACTTTACATAAGCTGTAACCCCAGATGTTGGTCAAAAGCTGTTTTTCTCTTCCTTTCATGGGCTGGGGTGCTCCTTACCCCAGGCCTCTAATTCAAGCAATAGGCAGACTCTGGTCTCGCACTGCAGGAGTTAAAATTCCAGCCATTTTCTAGCTTTTATTTCCAGAGCTTCTGCCCCACTACTTTTTCATCAAAGTTACTGATACTGCTTTTGAGCAATGCTGCATCTTTTTAACTTTTCCATTTACAACTGTCACTTTTATGTGTTTAAATGAGGAACAAAAGTGTCTCAGTGATGAACAGCACCAACAAAACAGTTTGGGTGGCATTTTTTTTTAATCAAAAGGGGAAAAAGGAAAAGATTATTTATACCCAAAGCAAATAAAGTTTTCTCCAGATATAATTAAAATCTAGAAACATATCTTATTCACTGCTGTATCTCTAGCTCTTAGAATGTGCTAGGCACACAGTAGGAGCTTAATAAACATTTGTCAACTGAGTGATTTACTGTTCATCCCTAAGCTAGTAAGGCAAGCAAGAGGGAAGAAAGAGAGGAATATATAATTAGCACAGGACAGGGTGCTGTTGCCTTTGACTCATAGTCAGTGGAAGTGACAATGTAAATATATAGGACACAACACACGATATAAGACAATCTGCAATAAATTTCTCAACTGGATCATGCCAGCTGTAAGCACCATGCTATTGGATAAATTTACAAAGTATTTTCAGCCATAATTTTGATTGGAGCATAGAGCAGGGAGACATGTAAATAATTGTCACAAGTTTTCAAATTGGAAGGAGGGTGGTGTAAGGAAGAAGAGAATTATTCCCTGCTTTACTTATTATATTTAGTTCTCTGTGGCCAGAAGGATGTGGTCACAACTTTGGAAAAATAGTGCGTATCTTGTGAAACAGTACAAGGTCACTAAAGGGGACAGTAAATGCCAGAGGTCAATTTTTCAGAGCTAGGTCTTTATTAAATATGTAATTTCAGAATGTAGAAAACTTACTTACAGACCTGGGTGAATGCATCACATCACAATTCCTTTCAGAAGAAAGACTTTTATTAATAAGCAGTGTTTCCATGGCAACCATAAAGGCAAATCTCGCTTTGTGTATATTATATCAACACCAATAACAACAGGCACAGGTTGAACAAAAGTGGCAGGGGAGCAGAAGCTGGGGAATTTGGAGCCAGAGTGAGTGAAGAAAATGACAGCTCAAAACCAGAAGCTTATAACTTCAGACCGCCTTGATTCATTAGTACTGTGCTTGAAGAAAGCAGACTTTAAAAGCTATTTTTTTTCAAAGATACTTCCCCTCCATCCCATTCAAATCAAAGGTGAAAGAAACCATCATGCCATTTTTTTAAAGAAAAAGAAGTGGTTCAAATTCTGTATATTTTTAAAATCAGTGGGCATTGACAAATAAACTGGATTTAAATTTAAAAATTGATGACTTTGACATTGGCCACACAAAGAAAACAAAAACCAGACATATATGCCCAAGCTCAGATAATGAATTAATGCAAGAGGAAAGCTGTACTGTTAAGGGATTTCTTTTCACACTTAAACACACACACACGCACACACACACACACACACACACACACACACACTGTATAATGCATGTCCGTGGAGCACAAAGATGTGGTATTACTGAATCACTTGTTAGTGGATGCATTACTAACAACAAAGGCAGTGCATCAGTGAAGGATGGCTGCTTTACTTGACGAATGGAACCTTATTTTTACAGCTCAGCTTACTTTGCAGCTAAAAATATGTACTATAAAATTTTTAGTTCACTTTTCTTAGGGACGTGGCAAAATAATTTGAGTGAAGATAATAGGATTATCTACAATACTTTTTAAGTATACTTTTTATTTTGAGATAATTATATATTCACATGTAGATGTAAAAAAATAACACAGAGATCCCATGTACCTTTGACTCAGTTTTCCTCCAATGATAACCTACAAAAACATACTACAATATCAAAACTGGACATGGACAGTGATGCAACCCACAGATCTTATCCAAATCTCCCCAGTTTCACTTACCTTGTGTGTATGTGTGTGTATTTAGTTTTATGTAATTTTATCACTTGTGTAGATCCTTGGGTCTACCAGTGTAGTAGGGACACAAATGAATTCTATCCCCACAAAGATCCCTGGCATTGCCCATTTGTGACCACATCTACGGTCTTCCTACCTGTCACCCTATCCCTCACCACTGACAACCACAAGTCAGCTCTCCATGATTTTTGCCACTTCAAAGATGTTATGCAAGTAAAATCCGTATTGAACCTTTTAGGGTTGGCTTTTCTCCACTCAGCATCATTCCCTGGAGATGCGTGCAAGTGGCTGTGTGTATCAACAGTTCATTCATTTTTACTGCTGAGTAGTATTCCAGGGTATGGCTGAATTGTTGACCATTTACCCGCTGAAGGATACCTGGGTTGTTCCCAGGCTGGGGCTATTAGAAATAAAACCAGTATGAACACTTGTACACAGATTTTTGCATCAATACAAGTTTTCATTTCTCTGGGCTAAATGCCCAAGAGTGCAATTGCCAGGCCATATGGTAGTTGCATGTTGAGTTTTATAAGAAATGACTAAACTGTTGGCAAGAGGGTTTGCCATTTTACATTCCCACCAGCCATGCATGCATGAGTGATCCTTTCTGACATAATTTTAACAAGCTAATTAAAATAACTATCGTCTCACCAGAGCAAGGGAATTAAGACTGTTTGCTATTGCCAGAGGTTTTATGTTCAGTCTGCCTGGGTTCAAATCCTGGCTCTGCCACTTGATAGCTGTGTGATCTCAAATGAGTTATTCTTCCACTCAGCCTCAGTTTCTCTATATGTAGAATGGGAATAATAATATACCTATCTCATAGGCATATTCTGAAGGTACAATTATTGTTTGATTTATTATTATTTATGACATAATTGCAAAGGCGTATATATGAGGTTAATGAAAAATACCACACACTTTATTGTGATAGTCTAACAATGTATAAGAAAAACATTCTGAGAATGTCTCTAAGCTGTGATTTAATGATGGTTTTACACATAAATTCTTTCAGACTTGGAATTTATTACATTACTGATCACAGTGAAATAATGGCAAAATATGTTTTGAAATGTAGGACGGTAACAGAATAACCTCTTCAAAGTCATACCAAATTGTAAACCATACTTTCCTAAGCCTGAGGTAAGAAGAAATTAAATTTTATTGAAAGTTGATTGGATGGACAAGATGGCTCTACTGACCAAATGGAAGCAAGAAAAGGAACAGGATGACGGAGGTGCCTCCGTTTCCCCCGCTAACCCTTTCCAGTTAACTACTTCTTGAGAAAGGCAAAGAGAAGAATAAAGTGTTTACTTTTTTTAAATTTTTAATGTTTATTTGTTTAATTTTGAGACAGATAGAGAGCAAGCAGGGGAGGGGCAGAGAGAGATCAGGAGACAGAATCCCAAACAAGCCAGATGTGGAGCTTGAACCCACGAACCATGAGATCATGACCTGAGCTGAAACCAAGAGTTGGATGCTTAACCAACCGAGCCACCCAGGTGTCCCTAAAGTGTTTACTTTTTAATCTTTTACCCCAAAAAAGTCATTTCAAAGGAAATGATTCAGATCTTATCCTAAAAGAGATGATCATTTCAGTTTGTTTTGTGCTGCTTTTGTTTTTGTGTCTGTGTGTGTGAGTGTGTGTGTTTGCTGAGACACAACACAGTGCAAACAGCTATAACTTTCAAGTCTTGCTATTTAGATGTAATCCAAGTAATTGTATATTTACTAAAATCAACACCTCAGCTAACTTTGAAAATATTTATCTTATTTTCTTTCTTAAAAGTTTATTTATTTATTTATTTTCAGAGAGACAGAGATAGTGGAGTGGGAGAGGGACAGAAAGGGGGGGGGGGGGAGAAGCCCAAGCAGTGGGAAGAGAATGACATGGGGCTCGATCTCACAAAACTGGGAGATCATGATCTGAGCTGAAATCAAGAGTCTGAGGCTTAACTGACTGAGTCATCCAGGTGCCCCCTATTTCACTTATTTTCATCTTTTATCTGAATTTCTTTTAAAAAACTTTTTTTTTTTTTTACTTCCAAGGGACCGCACACCAATGGGGGAGACGGGCAGAGGGAGAGAGTGAGGGGGAGAGAGAAAGAGAGGGAGAGAGAGAATCTTAAGCAGGCTCCATGCTCAGTGCAGAGCCTGACATGGGGCTCGATCCCACAACCCTGGGATCATGACCTGACCTGAATTCACGAGTCGAACACTCAACCGACTGAACCACCCAGGTGCCCCTATTTGTAATTTTCACTTCAATTAGAAGTGTTTGTTTTTATTTTTTTGGCGGGGGTGGGGGTGGTTTCATACTTAGATTTGTTTTCCAGAAAATGAAGGTAGACAGCTAAAAAGTAGCTTCATTTAATTATGTGGGAAATACATGTAGTAATTGGAACTCACCAGTCAGTGTGGAAAATTCACTTTTGGAATCATCTCCTGTAATCAGGAAACTGAGATGGGAAAAACAAAGTGAATTTGGATTAACATTTATATCACTGTATAAAAATATGTGAGCACCACTTACAATTAACCGCATGCTTATTGCAATATGGATCCTGTGTGCTGACGTTTGGCTTACTTATTTTTCTGTTTGCATGAAAGAGCATTTGAGAAAGTTATTAAAGCTTAGTTTTGAACAGTCTATTAGGGGCATCCTTGAGACACCTGGATGGCTCAGTTGGTTAAGCGTCCGACTTCGGCTCAGGTCATGATCTTGCGGTTTGTGAGATCGAGCCCCACCCGGGCTCTGTGCTGACAGCTCAGAGCCTGGAGCCTGTTTCAGGGTTTCTGTTTTCTTGTCTTTTTATTGTTCTCTGTATGGAATGTAGCTCCTCCACAATTGAAAGTTCACCAAGTACATTCTGTTGGACTTTTTTCAATGTGTCATTTGTTGACTTTTTTAAATGCAGGATTATCTCTCTGATTTTTTAAGACAAGACTTGTATTAATTCTCCTTTCTAACAGTGTTTAAACAATTTCTGATTATTTATCTCTTCTATTCCATTTGCCTGTTTGAATGAAGATGTTTTCACCTGCAAGTAACAGAAAAATAACCTCTCAATGGCTTTTGAAAGGAGGTTCTTTATTATCCATATAACAAGAAGTTCAAGGTAGAGCAGCCTCTGAGTTGGTTAGCTTAGTTGCTCCTATAATGTCAAAAACGCCCATTTTTTCATCTATTTACTTTGTCACCCTTGATATGTGAAGCCATTCCCCTCATGGCCACAAGATGACTGCAGCAGCTCCAGACATCACATTTTCAGAAACCAATGTCAAGAAGCAGAAAAGAAAGTGTTTTTCTGGATGGATGGATGGATGGATGGATGGATGGATGGATGGATGGATGAGAAACTTTTCTGGAAGACCTCTTCTCTGTGTCATTGGCCATAAACTGGTTACATGTCCAACTCTAAACCAACTTCTTGGATGCAGGCAATGGTACAAAAATGACAAGCTTTCAAGCCAAAAACCTTGGGTGGACTCTGACTGAACCTCTGAACCTCAGGTTTTTAAGCTACCCAATTGTCTTCTTTGTGAAGATTACATAAATTAATGTATAAACAAGACAACTAGCTCGTCAGAGAGATACAATGTGTATTAATCTCCTTCTATTCCTGAAAATGTGCAAAATGAAAGAAAGAAGAAAGAAAGAAAGAAAGAAAGAAAGAAAGAAAGAAAGAAATTAGCAGATAATGCCAAGTAATATGAATTTTAGGGATTAATAGTTTAGATTTGCTGTATCCCATTTCAAACTCTGCAAAGAATTCCTGACATGATTTTGAAGAATCTACAATAACAATGCTTTAATGCAAAGAATTCTAATTTTGTTATTTAAAATCATTCGTAAAAGTTGCACCATACCTTTAAAAAATCTGGGGAGGTGAAATATCTATGCAGAACAAGATATACATGGTCTCTCAAATCCTATAATGTTTGTCTCCATTTATTCATTTTGTTTCAAACAGGCTAACATAATGTTTATACAGGGTGCTGGATGTCTTTCTAGGTGCTGGGAATTGAGCAAAAACTGAGAGGCAAAAGTCCCTGCCTTCTCCAAATCACCTCCAAATTCTTGCTTATACTAATGAGTGTTGATTTCTTTAAAAAGAATTAATTCAAATTAATGCCTTATCCCTGTTTCATTATACTCATTTTTTTTCCCTGTGTGGGAAATAAAACAAATTCCAACTCTTTTAGTTGCCTTCCTTCACTTAGCCACTAGATGGCACCCAAAGAATCTATTTCCTTCCAACTGGCAGGAGAAAATGCACAAGTAAAACAGTAACTCTTCCCAGTGTAAAAGGGACAAAATCTCTGCTCTCTGCTCACTTTTTTATTTTATTTATCTGTTATTTGGGGAAAGATGCACAGATGTTTTTCATTATTATCTGGCACTCACAGTAAATTTTAAAAATAGTCTTTCAAGTCCACTACAATATTGTAAAGTCCTTTCCTTCACAATAAGTCATTTCTATTCCTTTATCTTATACAAAAGCAGTTATTTATTTTGCCCTTCTCTTATTCTGATACATACACTGTTCTGCTTCTTTAGAAACACTTGAGTCATTCTCTTCTCTCGGGAATTAAAGAATTACCAAATGTCATCTTCTACTCCCTGCTGAACATTCCACCACAACTTGCTGTCAAAGAGCATTCTGGAAAATTCCCCATTGCACGTCTGCCTTCCAGCTACTTTGGAGTTTTCACAATACTGATATCTCCTTTAGGTATTTACGCCATGCTGGAATCTAGGGAACCAAAATATGTGTGTTTGCTCTCACGAAAAAATATTCATCATTTCCCAAGCACTGTTCAGGGAAGGGGGGAAAAACAAAACACTGGAAAGAGAAATTAATTTGGCTGTGAATCAAATTCCAACTGAAGGATCACAAAAGTTTTTCTCCCCTTCTGTATTCTGTACTAAAACTTGGAGGAAAATCTTTTGCCTAAATAATTAGTTAAGGAATAACTGACAGATGATCTATTAAAATTATTTTTATGGGTATGATCTTGAAATATATATGTATGTGTATGAATTAATGTGCATTTATATATGTGTGTGAGAGTACACACACACACACACACACACACACAATCTTGCTCTTTGTCAACTCCACACAGTGTCACAGTCACTCAACTATAGGAAAAGAGCCCTTCAGGGGCCCACCTTTACAGGACTTGAATCAGGGTCTTTGATCCCTATTCCTAACCAGTTATTTTTCTTTCCTAAGTATTATGCCCTGAGCTGAAAGCTCACCTTTTTCCTATTGTATAAATGCTGTAATTAAGGATGTTCTTCACAGACAAAATCTGCCCTGGACCCAGATGTTGATTCTCCTACTCCTTCTAAATTGCGCAGCCTTGCATGCCTGAGGCAGAGGTAGAGTTTCCATACCCATTTATTTTACACTCAATATGCCCTACATCTTTGCTTCTTTTAAATGTTTATTTGTTTTTGAGAGAAAGAGCGAGCAGGGGAGGGGGAAAGACAGAAGGGGACAGAGGATCTGAAGTGGACTCTGTGCTGACATCAGAGAGCCCAATGAGGGGCTCAAACTCACGGACCATGAGCTCATGCTGTGAGCTGAAGTCAGATACTTAACTGACTGAGCCACCCACACACCACTGCTTCTGTTTGTTTATTTATGCTATCCAAAATATCTGGAGACTGTGGGATTGGCTTACACTCGGGTTTTGAACATATTCATTAGATTTAATCTTCCCGTTAGCACTGTTCAAAGTGATCTTTCACGAACTGGCAATCAGACCCTAGTTCATGTATTGGCATTCAAGAAAGGTAGGTCTGGATTCTTGAATTACCACCCTTGGGAAGTTTGACCCTTTGTATGGCTATGGCAGCTAAGTGATCTTCCAGTGCATGGGGAAGGAATGAACAAACATATGTTCAATGTAAAGCACTGTGTTGGGTATGCTCATGAACATGGTCCCAGGAGCCAGACATCTTGGACTCATGATTCCTGTTCTACCCTTTATTATTAGCTGTGTGACCTTGGGGAAATGATTTAGTTTTGTGTGCCTCAGTTTCCTCATCTATACAATGGGAATAACAGTCATAAGCTCCTCCAGTTTTGTTGAAAGGATTACCTAAACGAATGCATAGAAGGCATTTAGAATGGTGTCTGGAACTAAGAACATGCTAAAAATTATACTCTTGTTTTGACTATTATAGTTATTGCTCAGGAAAAAAGCAAATTTGTGAAAGAGGTGTTATTATCATCATATAAAACAAGAAAACTGAGGCTCATGCAAATTAAATACCTTATCCAAGGTAACAGAGCTAGTAAATGTTAGAACTGCAATTTAAATCCAGATCAGGTGACTTCAAGTCTTGAAGCCCATTTGCCAGGTAAGGAATATTTCTAGTGATAGCTGAAATTACTGCTTCCAAAGGCAAGAATTTTTATCATTGGATACTTCTGACAAGTAATAGTAACAGTGTGATGATGATTTATGAAGCAACTATTCAGCCATCATTTGTTAAACCCTTATTAATACCAGTTGCTACACTTTGCACTATGCATACACTGTTGACTCATTTGATTATCATAACAACCCCCCAAGTTAGTTGTTATTTTCCCTACTTATCAGACAGGGAAATTGAGGCTCAGAGTGGCAAATATCTTGCCAAGCTTAGATAATTGGTATGTGGTAGAACAGGTATTTGAACCCTGACTTTGGACTCTATCATTTGTGTACTTAGCCACTTTCATGAGCCTCCTTTCACTGCTTCTGGTTTTCCCTAAGGATCCACAGAATAGGGCACTTAGTTCTCTATGTCAAGTTAAACCTCTGGGTTATTTGGAGAAAGAAACAACGTCTTGCCATTTCCTAGGTTAAACATTCAAGTTCCTTCAACAAATCCAGACTGGTCATGACCTCATTTTGAGGCCTTTCGCTACCAAAGTCCCTCTTCTCTGAATATGCCATCTACCTCTTGGTCACTCAAGCTGTGATGTCCTGAGTTGCACCCAAGAAAAGACGGATCAGCAGGAGGCCAACTCTGACTTCTGCCCAGAGACAATAAGTGATTCTAAATAAGTCCATAAAGAGAATTCACCATCGTTTCAGTATTGTGGTCTGTTTTCTGTTTTCAAATCTAATGTTATAAAGGAGGTCTTGTTTTGTTTTTTAAATCATTTCTACCCTGTGGTCTAAAGGTAGCCTGAGGTAAACCAAAAAATTAATATTTGACATTTTTGAGCTAATTTCTTCACAAGCACTGTTTTGTTCAACGTTAATTTTCTGACCTAGCAAAACAAGTAATTTTTAAAAAGGGGGAATGCATTTTCCATCCGGGTGGGCTGTGGATAATCAAAGATGGTTTTGGCATATTGATAGTTATGTGACGGATGAGAAACCTGTTTTTGCCTGATATGCATCTGCACAAGTAAAGGCTGAAACATCCAACTAATATAAATCCTTCCATTTCAGAATAAATTTTATTGATTTCTCTTCACTTCTTGAGGACAAACAAGTTTCACATCCACATTCCATGGTCTTTGTTTCTACAGAATAAGTGGCTGCTGCTCAGACAATTTTCCTCAGCCCATATGAATTCTCTTAATTGAAGATGTTTACATTTTATATTATGGAGAGAAAAATCTCTGCAATAGGAACAGTAATGTAGTCTTTCTGTTAAAATTGTTAGCTTCGTTATTTTTAAATCCTATGCAATTGACTCAAACTGCTTTAGAAATCGTCATATGAATAATGATGAAATAACTCATAGTTGAAAACAAAGGAGTCATGTTTGGAAACTGGGAAGATGGGTAGCAGCAAAAGATACCAGGATGGATCTAGAGATCTTTCCGATTCTTTCTTATGACCCCTTTCCAAGATGATCAGAGTGTTGGATACAGGGAATTAATCTGTCTTGCTTATCTTTTCATGAGGACTTCCACCAATCAGGGAGAGAAATATATCCAGTAATATAAGCAGTGAACAAAAATTACACTAGTGGAAAGGTTGTTTAGTCTCTATACCTTATCTAGACCAACTTCAAAATATCACTAAATAATAAACTCTAAATTACTAATAAAAATCTCAAGAGGTTCTAGAGCGTGATTGGGAATTAAAGCTTAGCCGCCCAGATTCTGACAATAAATTTTTTGTTTGATACTTGAGTTCCAACTTGGATTTTAGATTTGTTTTAAAAATTATTTTTGTAGGGCACCTGGGTGGCTCAGTTAAGCACCCAACCCTTGATTTTGGCTTACATCATGTCATGATTTCATGGTTCATGAGTTTGAGCCCCACATAGGGCTCTGTGCTGACAGTGTGGAGCCTGCTTGATATTCTCTCTCTCTCTCTCTCTCTCTCTCTCTCTCTCTCTCTCTGCCCTTTCCTGACTCTCTCTCTCTAAAAATAATAAATAAAATAAAATAAAATAAAATAATTTTTGTATGAGAAACTCCAGGCATCATTTCCCAGTACCAACTCACCCTCCTCAACAGAGTGTTTAGTTCTGGGAAAAATGTGTGACTTGACAAGAGCCATTGAGAAAGAGTGAATCCAAAGAGTGAAGAGGGCTTGTGCAGGCACTCCAGTCTACTCCAGCAATGAGGTATGAGGTCCTGCTGGGAGAACCTAGGGCTTCTGGGAGGCACAGAATTGCCTAAAGCCAAAACCAAGACTTGAGAAAACACAAAGGAGAAATAGAAACTGGGACAGCGGTGATATATCTTAAGGCTTTGGAACAAGCTCCACTTCTACCTCTAGACTTCTTGGCTATACGACCCAATGAATTAATTTTATTACTTATATCCCCTTGAGTCAGTTTTCTATAGCTTGTAAATAGATCAGCTTTTCTTGAGCTTTAGTTTCGTATCAGGTAAAGGGATGTTAATATAATCCCCTGTGTCAGGTATTTGTGATGATTAAATCAGATAACTTTTGTAAAATATGCTATGTGCTGACCATTCAGCAACTATTTGAGCCTGTTTCCTTTTCATTTCCTCTTCCCATCTTACATACTTCTGGGCACTGATGAGTCAGACCAATGCTCCATTGATCCAGGGAGTTTTCAGAAAAGGGTGTGGTATTGCATAAAGACTGAGGTCATTACAGGCCACAATTCCCTACAGCTCTCTCCTCAGGCCTGATTCTACGGTACTATTTTTTCCAGGGAGCTTTAGTGGTCAGCCAGGTCGGTGTAGTTCTGGTGGAGCAACACTGACAGTTCTTCAAGGTAAGTGGTAAAACAAGTAGCTAGACAAACTAGATTTTTCTATAAGAAGCACATCACAGACGGGCAACCTTTAAACACCAATGGATACTCTGTCTTCCTAGAATATAAAATAAATCTTGAGTACAGATTTGACACAATAAATCTTGAGTACAGATATTTAAAGATGACCCTCATTTTTGATGACAAAATAAATTAGGGAACTACAGATTAAGGAGATGCCCGGTCTAAATTATATTAAATAGTTCCATTTAATTGTGAGGTAATTTTTTCATTCATTCTACAATTGTGGAACAGAGAGCAACAAGCTAGTTCAAATCCTTATTTGATAGATAAGAGAATGGAGGCCCCAAGGGGTGATTTGCTCAAGCCCCCGACCAACCAAAAGCAGACCAATGGAAGGGCAGTATGTCTACTGTCTTTAGACGAGATCGGGTGCGTTCAGGGTGGTATGGCTGTAGACATGTCTACTGTCTTTAAATAGATTGTGCTCCAACCGCCCCAACCCCAGCTTAAGAGCCTCCATTTCACTTTCCATTACAAACAAACCAAGTGTCTGGCAGACACATACACACCCATCAAGTCTAACAAGCGCAGCCAGTTTTCCCAAAGTTCACACAAGTATCACCAGTGACTCAGCATCAGGTCTCATGAACACATTTTCCTATTGCTGCCCATGGATCAAGCAAGGCTTGTTAACAGGGCCCGTTCTTGGTCAAAGTCGAGAACAGAGTTGGTTTCTCAACCTCATTGCTATTGATATTTTGGCTTGGCCGTTTTTTGTTCAGTGGCAGAGGGTTAAGGGGGGAGCTCCTGGGGTGTGTTGTGGGGTGTTCAGCAGCATTCCTGGCTTCCACCTGTTCCCTGCCAGTAGCACTCCTTCAGTTTTGACGGCTAAACATGTCTCCAGATATTGTCAAATGTCTCAGGGCAAGAGGTAAGGACAAAATCAACCCACTGAGAACCACTGCTATGAGAAAAGCCTTTTTGCACTGGGCAGTCCTTAAACCACAGGGTTTAGGTCTTTCTCTCACAGGGTGATCCTAAATGCAGGAAGAGGAAAGATTTGCACACAGACGTGAAGTACACTTGGGATGTGGAATACATTTTTTTCAGGCAAATTACCAAATTGTCAGGCTTCTAGAGCCAGACTTTATTTCCTTACCTGATAGTATTTTAGGTTGAGAGCAAAGACTAAACCTAAAAGAGTCTGATACCTTGTGACTACAACAACAATAAGAAATTACACATTAAATAAGAAAAAAAAATAATAGGAAGATAAGTCCTATAATGCAAGGGAATGACAATAGGGAGGGCACAGGAAGTAAAACATTGAAAAGTGCACATACAGACTATCTCCCTTCAAAGTCCTGGTCGTTCCTTTCTCGTGGTTGTTCTTATAGAAGGAGCACACAGCATTCTTTCTCCCGAGAGCCTCTGCCAAGCTCCATAGAGCTATGGGTGCTGAACTCAGACAGAAAGCGGGATAAGCCACAGAAGAGAAGAAGGATTACAGTGAGATATAGAAATATGGGGAAAAGCAACCTGAGAGGAAGCAGGAGAAAAAATACAAAATGGGAAGTAGGTATAAAGCAAAACTTGCCAGAAGATTCTAACCCGAGTCCCAATAAAACCATCGTTAGGGGCGCCCGGCTGGCTCAGGGAGAAGAGTGAGCAACTCTTGATCTCAGGGTTGTTATGTGGAGCCTCACACTGGCTGTAGAGATGACTTAAAAATTTAGACATCTTTTTAAAAAAAAAAAACCCAATTTTCAAAAACCTAGATTTTTCCAGATTGGATGATTTTTGTGGAACTTATTCAAAGTATTTCTTTTAGAAAGTTGTGCATCAAAACAGCAAGTGTGTTGCTGTGATTTAGAATACTTAACTATGTCAAATTTCTATTAGTAAATCTGGTAGAACAAGAAATAATACCACAAACTGTATCAATCCTACATAATCAGCCCTTCTGAATATCATAACGTTCCTGCTACTATTCCAAGCTGTCCTTGGAGATAACAGTAGCCCCACCACATACAAAAGGTTTCCTTTCTGCCTTCATAATTGTCCAGGACAATGCATTCTTACATTTCATTTTTAATCATCTAAAGCTTTTCAGAGACTCCAGAGTCCGCCTTCAATAGTGCCATAAATGAGATCCAAGATTTCTAAGAGCCTTATGTTTCTTTCTTCTTGTGGTTGATAACATGCTGTTTCTGCCTTGTACTGGATACCAGATGTGGAGCAGTTAAGCATAAGGAGAGGAAAATAAGAAGGCTATTCATGGGAGGGCCAGATTCATAGGAGAGCAAAAATAATTTCCTCAAACCAGGAAGCCTCTTTCTTAAAAACAGTATCCATTTATTTCAAGTGCTGAGATAAGGCAATTTAGAATGATTTTCACCTTGGCACCAAAATCTTAAGTAGATAACAGTACTAATAGAAAAGGATTGGATGGCAATTCTTGCTAGAGAGAGGGGGGACAGAGATGCAGACAAAACAATAAAAACCTTCCAACTCAAAAAATTCTTCAGAATTATAAAGTGGGTTATCAATATGCTCCCATATATGGAGAGTTATAGAATTAGTAATGTGATAATATTTTTATTTATTTATTTATTTATTTATTATTATTACTACTATTACTACTAATGTTGTATTATTTTTTAAAAAGCTCCTGGTTCAGTTTGTGTGCATAAATAATGAAGATGTATAACAATAAAGGCAAGATAATAGAGACCATAAGTAACTATTTCTGTAAGTACAAAAGCATCTCAGCGGTTCCCAAACCTGGCTACCTATTCAAATCACTCCAGTCCTCCCCTATAGGTCCTTATTCAATAATTCTTAGATGAATTTTGTAACTCTATACTTCTCATGATCTCCCTGGATGATTCTGATGCTTTTTCAGTTTAGAAACCACAGGAGAATTCAAGTTAAGAGACAGTTTTTAAAACACCCATACATTAGATCGGCTGTATTGGGAAGAGAATTTCTAATTTCTAAATAAGCCCATCTCATCCACAGCAGGGCCCTACATGCTCCTTCCTCATGTGCTGTTGACTTGTGGGATCATATAAGCCTGTGCAGAGCTGATGAACAGTGTGGACCCACTCTTAGAAAAACACACATCCAGAAAAGTCAAAAGTTTGCACACAATTTTTGGGAGTCGGTAGACGGCTGAAACCCATTAGAGCTACGAACCCCTGTTTGAATGATTGCCCCTGTGCTTTGTGAGGGTTCAGAGTTCAGTGACTTCCCCTCACGTTTGAGCACTTAAGGATAGCCTATGTGTTTTTTGAAAGGACACTGCTCCACTTGAGGCCAGGGTGAAGAAATAACCAGGAAAGCCATAGCCAGTAATCTGGATTACCACATGAGCCTCTTAAGTGGCCTCTGCCTCTGCTTCATTCCTCTTCAGCCCACAGGTCTGCAGGAGTAATTTTGTCAAAGTGAATTTCTGAGTATATCCTGCCCATGCATGAAACTCTTCAAGGTCATCCTATTGCTCTAGAGATGGTTCAAGGCACAGTCTGTACTAGTTAAAGTCAGCCTTCTGCCTGATACCACCTTCTGTTGTTTTCATTTGCTTGTACTGCAGCATCACCTAGGATGCATTTAAAAATACCGATGCATGTGCACTACCCCTTGACCCATTACTTTAAAATCTTTGAGAGCAAAGGGGAAAGAATCCAAAGAGGGTTTTAGTATGAAAGGAGGGAAAGAAGGAAGGAAGGAGGGAAGGAAAGAAGGAAAAAGAGAGAAAAGTAAAGAAGTGAGGGAGGAAGGCAGAGAGGGAGGGAGAGAAAGGTAGGAAGGAAGAAAGAAAGGAAGGAAGGGAGGAGGGAGGGAGGAAGGGAGAGAAGGGAAAGAGAGAGAGAGAGTTTCAGAAAGCAAGCAAGCAAGCAAGCAAGTGGGGAGGGAGGGAGGAAGAAAGGGAAAGAACGAAAGACCAGAGGGAGAAAAACCCAACTCCTCAGGAGACTCAGTTATGTAACGAGAATCATGAGTCTCTACTGGAGTCCTGAATATCTGAATTACTGAATTACTTGCAGTTCCAGAACCCACCTTGCTGCATCTGGCCTCTGAGCTTTTTCTGTGTTCTTCCTTCTGCTGACAACAGTTTTCCCCTCCTGCCTCCTTACTAAGCTTACTGAACTGCCATTTCTTATTTCTGAAATCAAAAGCCCCTACTTCTCCCAGAACTGGATTCGTTTTGGCTCATATGTGCCCACTGCTCATCTCTATCTGACTACATTCTAAGCTGTTAAACAGTAGTAGAGAGGCTTGATATTTGGGGTTTGTTTTGTTTCCAGGGCTAGAACCAGAGCTGGGCACTAAACCTGGCACATTAAGTAGCCACTTAATAAGTCTTTGTTGAATAAGCAAGGATTCAGATCTGCATGTTAGCATATTCAGGTGACACCAGAGTTGAACGATCCTTTACTAGGAAGGACATATGATACCTCATATGATACCTCGACATGGAGACTTGATAGGGTAGATGCGATTTTTTTCTGTTTGCTCAGGTCTACCTTAGAAGACAGTAGCCAGAAAGGGAGACTCCACAAATCTTGGTTTAGTGTTCAAACCTCCCTTTTTACTATCTTTCTATGACTTTGCCTTGGAAGACGCTATTAAATCCTCCTAGCAACCGAAAAAGTTAGAAATACTGTCATTTGTCACCCAACTAACAGTAGTTATCCAGTATTAGTTATTCCCTGAAATGAGTCTCAGTCTGAGAAATGTGGGTCTGTTTGGCCTGTAGATGGTGACCAGGTAATGCGTGTTAAAAGCTCTTAACTACTCTTGGTCTGAAGTTTCTCTAAGAAGACAATTTGATATTTGTTAGGGTAAATAATTTTGTACTACTGATACCACTCTGGATACTTTATCTTGGAATAGATAATAATAGAAAACTTTAAGCACACTCCGTATGCCATGCACTTTTCCAAAGATTCAACATGTATTAACGCCTTTAATCTTTACAACCCTAAAAAGAAACTTCCATTATTATCTCCATAACACAGATAAGGAAACCTAAGCACAAAGAGGTTGTTTAACTTCCCTAAAATTACATAGCTACCGAACAGAAAGGCCAGGAGTCAAATGAGCCCATGTTTTAGCCCCTCTCCTGAACTGCTATTCAAAAGACAGAAGTACAGTTACAATCTGCTTATTTTATAACATGTGTATTTAATCAGAATCCATACCTGCAGTTGGATTTCAGATTTTTTGAGGAAGTCAAACTTTCCAGTGGCTTACCTAAATAGAAGCCTGGCTATTGTCTGTTTCAGTTTTGTTTTGTGGAAATAATGTAACAATATGTATCTTTTCATAGGCTCTATGATCTGTAAATAGAAGCCCATGTTTCTGTGGCCTATTCTTAAATTTTCAGATCAAGGAACACTTTTCATTCAACATTCACAACAAAATGTTTCTTCTTCTTCCTAGCCAGAAAGAGACAGTGAGAAAAAGAAAGAAGTTAAAAAAAGAAAAAAAAAAAAGTTTAGAATGGAATCTGTAAAACTTTCGGAGACTAGACATCTAAAGAGAATGCCCCACTGATGTTTAATTATAAGTTTAATGTTATGATATTTTTGAGGTCCTGTGTATCAGTTACTGTGCGGGATGCTAGGGATTCATTTGTGAATAAAGCTGGCAAGGTCAATTGCTAATTAACAAGTAAAGATATCACAGAGATAATTTTAGATGGTGATAAGTGCTGAGAAGAAAATAAAACAAGGTGATTTGATAGACAGTAAAAAAAAAAAGTGAGATGTGAAATGAATCATTTGGAGTAGAAATTAGTTAAGGGTTTGGTTACAAACAAAAGCATATCTCACTTTCTGTGTTGCCTTTTAAGTTTTACATGAAATTAACTTTTCACCAAACTTGAAAATTCTTTCTGCTTTTCATATTCTACACTTGTCATACAAAAATGTCAATCAGACTTTTTTATTTTGTTTTGTTTTTGTTTTTACCCTCCAAATACAATCAGATTTGCAATTTGTGGGAAATTTAATTCTGATATATTTGCTGTCTGTGAGTTTTTCGTGGAAATGTTTCTGAATAGAAGTACTTCCCACATTGCCAATCTAACTGGGACCTAAGAATAATTAAGTGAAGTAAAACAAGAGAATGGGGATCTGTGTGTAGATATTGCTTAATTTTATTTACAGATCTGAGCTAATCCTTGAATATCACTGTAATCCTACCAGAAAACAGTAAATAAGAGTGAAACCAGTGGTGTTTCATTTCAATAACTCATGAATTCACAGCTTATATGATTAAAATATGGAAGAGTAAATTTGTACGTGTCTGTAGCTCAATGTAAAATTTTGAATGTACTAACCCGGAGTTTAAGCTTGAAGAATTGAAAATAAATCTGCTGTGATCTGTCTTATCTTCAGTTATTTTATATCAGTATTCCCTCAAACCGTGTTTATGAATCAAAACTACACCTTTGTTAAACATTTGATGTTTGAGCCACTCCCTGAAACAGAATTTCCTTTTTGGGGTGTCTGTTGTTAATTCTGAATGGTACTAGGCAAACTTTTGGCTATATCCAAACACACAGCTTTCACATTGCTCCCTTTTGGAAGATGCAATATTATATATACTTCCTGTCTTTCAAATAATAACAGCAACATTATAAACTCCCCCATTCATGCTCTGTCTCTGTCTCAAAAATAAATAAACGTTA
>NC_064810.1:108806375-108826341 GCF_023721935.1 Panthera uncia | reverse complement strand
GTTAATTTAATCTGAAATCAGAATAGAACAGCATTGACAGTTACAGCAATAACAATTGCAGCTAACGTTTCGAGCGCTTACTACGTGATAGGCACTGTCCTAAGCAACTTACGTGAATTATCTCATTCACGCTAACAACTATCCTGTTATTCCCTTTTACAGACGAGACAACCAAGGCTCAGACAATTAAGTAACTGTTGCAGAGCCTTACCACTGTTTTTATGACTTTCTAGAATTAATTCATTATTAAAAATTTTAAGCTATTACCTAGGTATATCTTTGTTAGGAAAACAGTTACTATACTGATTCTTCACCAGAGTCAAGATAGAGATTTTGTTTAGAAGTTGTTTACAAATTCAGAGTAGTAGATTAATCCTTTTATATCCCCCACTGTTATTCAGTTTACACAATTCTATTTAAATAAGAGGCAGATGATCAAATCCAGGGTATTGGGTACGGCCTCTAGTACATCAAAATCTTTATATGATAGGAAAAGTAAGTTAAAGTTAGTAAAGAGATGAGTCAGTTAGATGGTATTCTTTCAATGCAAAAGTTTTTTTCAGTAGGAATAATAGTGTTTCTCATGTCATGTCTCTTCTGGTTTTACCTTATACATCCTTTGTAAGACAAGGAGCAATCATATAATGTGTAAACTGAGTTTACTTTAGAGAGAAGAGGCCTTTTTCTGTGACTGGTTTCCAGGAAGTTCTAGGCAAACCAAATCTCATTGATACAGATGGAGGTGGTTAGGTTAAGACACTGAACGGGGGACAGACAATTTCGTAGTACAGATCTTCCATTCTTCAGGAATTTCATATATTTGAATCGCACTTCAAAGACCAGGATGACTTACTGGTGGAAATAAGGCCAGTATTCAGGCTTTCAGTCTCTGTTTTGCCATGGAGAAGGGTTTGAAAAGGCGATGTAACAGCCATCTCTATTGCAATTCACAGAAAAACTCAGAGGATGCTAAGCTGTGCCAAACTTCTAAGAGTCTTTTCCCTGCCCTGATTTTATTTTGTCTGTAAATTGGGAATAGTTCTGATCTACCATAGTGGTGAGCTGAAAAATGGTCAAACGGCTGCAAAGTGAGTCTGCTGGTACTACCACGTGTTTTTATGATAAAAAGCTATCTTGAGATTTCAATGTTGTTTTCAAAGTAAGCCGGTGTATACTGGTAATTTTCATCACATCCCTGGAGGGAGCATACTTTGCCTCTAGGCGCCTCTATTATAATTACATGATTATATATAATTATAGGCACCTATAATTCCTGTAGGGCAGCTGTTCTCAAACTTTTCATGCATCAAAATTACCTTGGAGAGTTTGTTAAAGTACAGATTGCTGGACAGCACCTCTCAAGTTTATGACTCAGTAGGTCTGAAGCGGGGCCCAATAACTTCCATTTCTACCAAGTTCCCAGATGCAGCTGCTGCTGGTCCAAGGACACTTTGGAATCACTGCTCTAGAGAATGCTGCAGAGATATATTTGCTGGGGTTATTACAACGATTTGACGAAATCCATTTCAATGAGGCACTAGACTGAATGAATGCCATAGACATGGCTTTGCCCTCTGCACAAAGTGGATATGGGCAAACAATAGAGACACTATTTGCTAAATAAAAGTGGCAGCTCAAAAGAGATTTCATTGTAAAATATTAAGTGCATATCAACACCAAGCCCCTTAGGTAATGAAATAAAGACCATCGAATGGAGGTGGGTTAGGAGTCAGGGTAGAGAGGGAAGTTTCTAGGCTTCAGACTATTTTATTTGTCAGCTCTTTAGTGTTTATCTAATCAATCCTAGAAGACCATGCGTCTGAAATTAAAGACAACAGGCAATAAGGAGATATATAAGATTCCAACAGGAACTGAGGCAAATGTGTTTTCTGGGGTAAAGGATGTGTCTATCTCTGTCTAGTAGGAAATAGTCAGTTGATTACAAGAATCATAGAATTAGTGTTATCATCCAATTTTTTAAATAATTTGGATCTGTAAAAGGGCTCTACTTTTCTCAAGCTGAAAATAGGTTAATTTATGTTCATTTTTTTTTTCTTTATAAAAATGTTCTTGTACAGAAGTCTCAATATGGGGGGGTGCCTGGGTGGCTCAGTCCGTTAAGTGACCTGACTTTGGCTCAGGTCATGATCACATGGCTTGTGGGTTCAAGCCCCGTGCCAGACTCTGTGCTGAGAGCTCAGAGCCTGGAGCCTGCTTCAGATTCTGTGTCTTCCTCTCTGTCTGCCCCTCCCCTGCTCATTCTCTGTCTCTCTCTGTCTCTCATAAGTAAATAAATGTTAAAAAAAAAAAAAAAAAGAAGTCTCAATATGGTGTTATCCTAAGATCTTTCTAATATATAGTTTCACACAGTTCACAAAGTTTTCAAGTGAATCAAACCCCATATTTTTTCATAAACTCCCCTTGTAATAATGCCTTGAACCAACATCTCTGAAAAGTTCAAAGCTCTTGATATATCTTTATATCACTTATTCTGAAAATACCCTTGGGAGGATGCAGACAAGGTATCATTAAACCCATTTTACAGAGAGGACAACTGAAATCCAGACTGCTTTGTATCACCTAACAAATTAGTGGTGCAGAGTTAGTTATTATATACTTGTGTTAGAATTTTAATATCCTACCTTCAGTTTGAAGCTACATGTTATGTGTTTTCAGAATGAAAGTATTCTCTTTCTGAATAAAGGCTTTGTAAAATGCCAGGTTACTAAATTGTAACTGATCTATAGCAACTCTTTCCTAGGTCCTACTATCCACATATTCTTGTTAATTCTGTTCTCTGTTTCAACAAACTTACACATACTTTCCTGGTTTTCATAATGATATTTTTATGACTTTTCTCTTGTACAAAATAGGCATGTAATTTAACAATTTAAGAATATATTAAAACTTAAAACATTGAAATTAAAATCATCTCTTAAACCCATCACTCAGAGATATCCACCAATGCTACATGGTAAACATCCATCCATTTATTTGTCTATAAAATCCTTTACGACAGAAAAGGATTTTTCTAATATTTTTTATATCGGTCCTATAAGCTGAACTTTTTTCTATGCAATTAGTACTTCTTACGAACTTTCTTCTGATAAGACTGAAAGACATGCATAAAAGTAAACAATCATGAGGTTTGATGAACATTCACGAAGTGAACATCCTTATGTATCAGTCTGAGACCAAGAAACCAGCATTGATAGAACTCCTGAGCTCACCTGCAGTCATGATGCACTGTAAAAGTTAAGCAGTAGTTATTTTTGCCTCATTTGAGCTAGATATAAATGATATATATGCTCTTTTGCACCTGGCTTATTTTGTTCAGCATTGTGTTTATTAGATACAATCGTGCACCAACTCTTATTAATGGCTGTATGGTATACTATCAGATGGCTTACTATGACTTGACCAAGGATGAAAGCAAAAAAAAAAAAAAAAAAAAAAAAATGTCATCTATGAGACATTTAAGCTAATTCTAACTCCTCACTGTCATAGACAAGGTTGTTATCAGCATCCCTATTGGCTTGTTCATATTCTTATACAAACTGTGGGATAAGTTCCTAGAAACAGAAATGCTGGTTGTAAAGATACCACAATGTTAAGATTTTTGAAGAGTATTGCCAGGCAGCCCTTTAGTGTGGTAAAAACATATTTCCAACAGTAACATGTGTGAGAGCCTGTTTCCCAATATCCTCTCCATCACTGCACATTACAATTTTCTTTAATCCTTGTGGTTTCTGAGGGTTTTTGGTCTCAGCATATTCTAGCTATTAATGGCAATACTTCTCAGTTCAAGTTCTGAGTTATTTCAGAGAGATAAGGACCAGTTTTTATTTTTCAAAACTAACTTATTCTTATATAAGATGATAAGCATATGAATTGGGTTTTTTTGCTTAGTGTAATACTCTTCAGTTAATCATTCTGTATTACAGGATTCTTTGAATATATACAGCCTAACCTAGCTAAATATTTCATTTGTCAAATATGTATTGTTCCAGGGTATGAAAGGAAATATAAATACTGTGTTCTTTATGTCTACATTTTAATTGCTTTCTATTCCCTTAAATCTAAAGATTTATTTACTAGTCTAAGTAATAATTATTGTCCCATGCTTTCATAACTTGAAGTTTTCTTCCCATAAGTCATTTTAAGAACTTTTTTCTTATTCTAAAAGTAATATATGATTGTTTGAAAATGCATATTAATTCAAAAGAAAATGAAAATCGTCTGTATTCCCTCCTCCTTATTGTTTGTTTGTTTGAATGCCTCGTTGTAGTCTTTCTTATGTACATTTAGAGAACTATTGTTCACACACAAAAAAAAATGAATTACACTTACTGCACATGCTGTTTCCCTCATAATACATTTTATCTATCCAATTTTCTCTTGACTCAAATAATTTTATTCAATCAATTAGGTATTATATATTTTCGCCAGGGTGTTCTGTAAACACTAAACAGTAAAGAAGGTGAAGAGTTCCTTCTTTAGATGGAGTTGTCTCTTAGTTATTGTGTTTGGTGTTGAAAGAGTCCTGGCATCCTGGCACCCAGGGAGCCCGAGTGAGAATGTGTTTCCTGATGTAATTCTCTAGGCTCTATCTAGGGCATCCTGTCCCTTTAGTTGGCTCCTAGAGCCTCCACCAGACCAAAAGGAAAGGATCAGCTCCTCCTGCTTTTCTGGTCTTCCATGTACATTTCAGCTTCCAGCCACCAGTCTTGAATGCAGAGATATGTAATTTTCTTAGATCTTTTCTAAACAGGCTACTTCTGGAAAGTAGTAAAATGGCTACATTTGTTTCCCAGAGGGTCAATGTTGTTTAAGCTTCTTTTACAAGCACGCTATGCTTATCAATGAGAAGTGCTGTTTCCATTCATAAAACGTATGAGCTGATGGTCCGATGTTAGTTAACTTAAAAATATATATATGTATATATGTGATCACTGTATAGAACATACAGTTTTAAATTAAGTTAGTTAGGATTTGGAATGAGCCCAGTAATGTTCTAATAAAATATGTGTGCGTGGTGGGAGGCAAGGGGGAAGCCTATTACTATACTTCCATGGCAGCATAATTACTTACAGGAATATTACTTTCTAGTTAACCTATCAAGGAACCAGTGTATGTTTTTAGGGTCTTATTATTGTTTGCATCTTACACACTTGAGCAGGTAATCCCAGGAGAGATAACAATTCCCTGATTCAACCTTTTGCCCAGGATAAGATAAGAAAAGTAACTGTTACAAAACTTAGCTTCAGCCAGGAGGAGAGGATCAACTGTGTGTGACTTATTTACCAAGCCCAGTCCGTGTTTAGGTATCTCAAAGAGTACTAAGCAGGAGAATATGTGTTTGAAAAGTTTGTTGTCTTCATCCTTTGGCTCAGTTAAATCCACAAATCATTAGGTCCAAAACTAAACTTGAGCTGAAAGGTCATTGCTTTTTTCCACCAAGCCATCTAACCTCTACTTTTAGAACAAGTATCAAACCATCTGCTTACCAGGAGGCAGAGGAGCTCAAAATCCATTAACGCCATATGTATCAACAGAAGTGTGACTTCAGAGCCTCAAATGTTTTTAATTTTTCTCCCTCATTATTATCTGCCAGAAACTTAGTTGGAATGCTTTCTCTTTCCTTAAAATGCATTGAATTTCCATTTAATTATGCAAGTCTCCCCTCTTATTAAGTAATTACGCACATTTTCTCATCTGTGTGTCTATATTTCAGAAGTAACTGCTTCATTTTGTTGGCAAAAACAGGAAATTAACCAAAAAGGGGGCAATAAGATTTTGTTTTCAATTTCCCTTCTTTCTCCCGAGGGGAACTAACACATCTTCCAATGCATCACAAGATAAAGATGCTGACTCAGTCTCTTAAATCATCCCTGGAGTCTACAGCATAGCCCCTAATGAGAGAGAATTTGCTGTACAAGAAGTTATTTTATTAAATGACTGAAAAATAACCTCTCCTCTTCCAAAATTGCCCTTAGTGAAATAACCAAAGTCTGAAACCAAACCCTCCCATACTTATCCCAAAACACAGGGGAGGACAGACAACACAAATTCAAAAGGATGAAATGGCTACTTAGTTTGAAATTATACTTTGGACATTTCACCAAAAATGCGAAATTAACTGTGGTCAACATAGGGAAGTAAAAATGTTCACCAACCTAAAGACAAACCAAGCAGATCTTCAAAGGACAGGGAAGAAAACAAAGCGGGAACATTTCAAATGAAGTTTACGATGATTGTGTCTAATTGAAATGGATGCAGATTTGTCTTAATAATAATCCTTTGCACTTGTGGCTTATAAAACATAAGCATTCTTATATCAGTTACTTCATTTCATCCTTACAACAACACTGAGAAGGAGGCAGGAAATAAATTACCTTTCCAAAATTACAGATGTGGAGTCTGTTATTCAGGGAAATCACATGACTTGCCCAAGGTCCAATGGGGCAAGTCAGTGGCAAATCTTCTGATTCTAAATGAGCCCTGCCCTACTGCCTTTTTAAATTTTTTTTTTTAACATTTATTTATTTTTGAGACAGAGACAGAGCATGAACAGGGGAGGAGCAGAGAGAGAGGGAGACACAGAATCTGAAACAGGCTCCAGGCTCTGAGCTGTCAGCACAGAGCCTGACGCGGGGCTCGAACCCACGGACCGTGAGATCATGACCTGAGCCGAAGTCAGCCGCCCAACCGACTGAGCCACCCAGGTGCCCCCCTACTGCCTTTTTAAATTAACTGATAGAAAAGTGTTTACATAGAAGTTCTTAGAACACTGTAATGACTCAGCTGTATTGTTTGGAACGCAAGGAAGTTAAGAATTATTGGAACATATACTCTCTGTAAAATATTAAATTCAAGTTGTTAGTTTTAGCCTGCTACATCCAAATCTTTCAAAGATGCTTACCTTCACATATTAACCCCAAATATGTAAGTTCTTCTTTTGTTTATGGTAACATTGGTTGATTGAAGTTCCAGCTGATTTTCCTTTTACCTGCTGGTAGAAAAACCCAATGGGAATAAAATAAACAAGATCTGTATATCCTGAAAACTCAAAGATAAAACTTTGAAATCATTAACTGACCATGAAGTAGCATCACCCTGAGGTTTGCAGATTGCCCAACTAACTACAAAACAGCTTCCTAACTTCTCTCCTGCTTCTTCCCTCTCCCCATTCTCTCCCCCCTTTATATGGCTGGCAGATTGTTCCAATTGTAGTTACCTTTTGCAAATCTTCCTTTAGCTCACTAAAAAAACTCAAAAAAAAAAACAAAAAAACACACAAACTTTTTATCCTGTTATTCAAGATCTCTGCAAAATAATAATACCTACCATTTATTAAACAACTATTACAGAACAGATAATCTCAAAACAATCCCAGGAAATGCATGATTAGATCAAGTTTAGAAATGGGTAAACTGAGGCTGAGGGTGGTCAGGTAACTCACCCTGAATTGGACAGTGATTGAGGCATAGCACCAGTGTCCAAACTCAGGCCTGTCTAACTACAAAGACCAGACTTTCTAGATTTGTTTCCGACCCCTGGGACACACATAGCCTATGTTACCATGTTACCATGAGCCTACAGTGCCAGACTGGTGAACATTCCTGGTCCTGTCACAGTTCTGTGCTGTTGCCAAGATAGTTTTTCTATCTGGAATGTTTTCCTCAGTCCTACTGGCTATAGGGATGCTATTAGTTCTTCAGAACTAACCTCAAACATCACTTCTTCCTTGAAGTCTTTGCTGACTCTTATCTCACGTGAACAATTCTCATTCTTTGAACACTTTTAGGTCTTTGTATAATTCTTACAGCATTTACCTTATTCTACTACATCAGCGATTTCCTCGTCCTCATTAAAATGTATCTGGCTTCCTCCCCCACCATTCAATTTACTCTTTCATCTTCTCAGCTGCAAGGATTTTGGTGTGAGCCATTGGAAGAATGGAGATGCCGTTTATTTTAATGCATGAAAGTGTTTGCTTTTGGACATGTAGAGGTGAAGATATCCATTAGGTTTAAGTTGGACCTAAAAAGTTGGTAATTGTCAATATGCATAGGCTATGTAAGCCCTAGTCCTGGATAAGTTCTCTTAAAGTAGTGGTTCTCAAGCCTGTTTGTACATTAGAATCACCTGGTAAACTTAAAAATCCCAAATCCAGGCCCTACTCCAGGCCAATTCAACCAGAATATACAGTGTAGGATCCAGGCATCAATATTGTCTTAAAACTTCCCTGAATTATATAAAAAAAAAAAAAAAGAGGGAGAAAAAGAAAGAATAAATTGCTTCCAAACAGTTAGTATTCAGCTAACAAGTCCAAACAGCTAGGACTTGACTTAAATGTAGTTCATTATAATCAGCAGAATGTTTCTCACGCAGTGAATTTGTTCCACCCTGACAAAAACTTGCCTGAAAATCAGAGCTGGACTTGGGAGTTTCCACAATCCTTCCATGCCATTCTCCCAAATTCTCCACTGCTTAAAAATCTGCAACTATGAATTATTCTCTCTAGGAAGACAGAACACAGCAGAGAATATTTACCACCAATCATTCAACAAACATATTTACATACTGGGACACTAGTGTTGTTTCAAGAGACTGAAAGATAAGACTTAGGCTCCACCCCAGGGGCACTCTCAAGCTAGCCAGGGAAGGTGGACTTGTAAAGAAATAGGCATAATCAATTGAGCTACATGGGGGTGTAAAAGTAAAATGGTTAGTCTTATTGGTGTGGTGGGGACCAGCTTCAGCTTTGCAGAGGAGGTGAAGCTTGAGCTAAATCTTGAAAGAGAAACTGGTTGATATTTGCAGGCCAACAAGGACAGATTGGGGAAGATAACCCCCAGGAAGGGAGGGAGCATAGTAGGTTTGGGAAACTGCAAATAATTTGGAGCGGTGAGTGTGTCTGAGTGTGCAAGGAAGGATGACTGAGGGTGACAGAGTTAATTAGAGAAATACCTAAGTAAGGAGGGGGATGGGCTTTATAAATTGCGTTAAAGGCTTTACACTTTCTCCCGGTAGCTTCCTCCTCCAATCTCTTACAGCATGGGCAACAGGAAGCTACTGAATGAAAGCTGCTTAACCAGAATTGAATTTTCCAGCAAACCTTAGAGAGACACTTCCTTTCTCCTAAATTACCTTTCTAATCCTTGGAAACCAGGTGTGGTCAAAAGGAATCTAGTCATTGCCCTTCTAGGTAGATATGCAATTTCAGCAGGGGGGGGGGGGGGGTGGGATCAGCTACACAAGCACTGGGATTCTGTTGTTTGACCCTTTCAGCACCTCCCTCCCTCCTTATCCTTCTCTATTCTCTTTCAGTTGTTGAACAACCACTTGCCCCGGGTGGTCTCTTACCACAGGTTTCAGAGTGATGGCTCCCTCCCGACTCAGGGACTCTGGCGGGGAGTAAGTGAGGGCCAGGCAAGCTGTAAGCACTTTTCAAATCACTGGGACCACTCCCTCCACCCCCCTCCAGGGCTGCCTTGGGAAAACTGACTTTGTCTGTACATTTGTGTTAAACTCCGTTGCACCCTAAAGTACCACTACCCACCCACCCCCTCAAAAAAAAAAGTTGGTAACATGTTCCGGTGTGCTAGTAGTATCCAATCCTCAAGGAAGAGGGAGGAAAGCAACAGGTCTAAAGTTCCGCCACCTGGAGATAGTTCCTCCTTTGCAGACAGTGCTGAAGAGGCGGTAGAAGCTGCTGAGGGCAACACCTGTTCAAGACGTAAATCCCAGGCTATTCTCTCACAGTCAGTCTGATTGTTTAAAGTGCAATTTCCCCTGCCTTCTTGGGCTCAAGAACGTCAAATTTCAGCTGCCTTGTGGAAAGAGGGTGAGGCCCTTGCTCTTGAAGGATTGTCTCTTCCCTCCTCCTGTGTAGAAACACCTGATATATAGGTTTCATCTCATTCTGCTTCCATCTGGAAGGCAGGAAACCTCTCATTTTAGCCTCAGTCCCGCTGCTTGACTTAGTGATCTTGGCAAGCCACTTAACGTCTAGATGCCATAATAGCTTTTTTTCACCAGGAGTAACACATGCCTCTTCCAAACCCTCTGAAATGTTAGATAAACCCAAATGGAGCTTTGTGGAGAAAATAGTGAAAATGCATACACCCGTTGTAATCAACTAATTCATCTCAAAATTGTTCTTTTACATTTTCTTTTGAAACGGAAAAAACATATATTTCCTATGAGAAATGGTCTTTTTGGATAACTTTTGGGAATGAATACACCATAATTGTGTAAGATGTTAAAATATTTGTCAATTCCAAATTAAAAACTGCATTAAAAATGGCAATTTTGGGGGGGGCCTGGGTGGCTCAGTTGGTTAAGCATCAGATTCTTGATTTTGGCTCAGGTCATGATCTCACGGTTCATGAGATCGAGACCAGGGTCCAGCTCTGTGCTGACAGCACTAAGCCTGGTTAAAATTCTCTCTCTCTCTCTCTCTCTCTGCCCCTCCCCTGCTTGCACTAAATAAATAAATAAACAAACAAACAAACATTAAAAGAATGACAACTTATCAAGATGATAAGTATTTACTGCTCTTGTCGCTTTCCAAAAGATAAGGCAAAACAGAATTCTGGGAAGACTGAGATCCTGACCAAAAGGTTTGAACAATATCTGTCTGTATTTCAAACTACAAACGAAGTCATGGCATGTAATATTCCACTAATATGATACAAATGGATGACTCTTACCTTATAGCTCAGACGTGTTTTAGGTGTACTTACTCCTGCTAAAGACAGATCCCTTTCCGAAATTTCCTTCTTTACCTCTCAGAACACAGCAGTCATGTTCCTACAGCTATACAATTAATCTACTTTTTACTCAGACCACACTGAGGCTGTTCTTAATGACAAGAAAAAGGGGCAGAGGGAGCCTGTCAAATAGGATTATTCAGAGGAAAGAAAACTAAATGGATTCAAAACTGCAACCTATCATTATCTTCCACAAGTTGTACTGGAAGGACTAAAAAACAAAATAGCATTTTATCAAAACTATAAATCTAAGGAGGAGACACGACTTCTGGTCTTTTAAAAAAATATGTTATTTTAACTGCCATGATTACTTGGTAGCTTAAATGGCTCGCTATGAAAGGTATTTTATAACAGCATTAGGTGTGTGCATGTGTGTGCCTGTGTGCGTGTGCGTGCTCGTGTGTGTGCTTCCTGACGGCGCTAACAGCTCTCTTCACTATCAGGCATGAAAGGTCAAGAGTCACTGGGAATGTCAGATGTTCTCAGCTGGATAACTGATACCTTGTATATGTCTCCCACTCATTTCTAAATACATGATCAACCATCAGCAGACAAATCTTCAAATGACTGTATAGATTCAGGGCTCTTCTCTGTTTTACAGTTTAAGAAACTGAAAAAGGTGATTTGCCCTTAATGTTGTAAAACAATATTTTTTTTCCCCTTTTGCCCTCTTAGACACCTAACCCTAACACTCCCTCCCCTGGATGTATACCACACTGATGTCATATTGCTAAAAGCCCAGCAATAGAATATATTGTATAGTAAATCATAGCATGTTATCAGGGTCTTAATGCATTACTTCCTTTCGCTCTTTAAAAGAGAAAGAAAGACAACACAAGTAAATTGACCTTTCAAAATAGAACAACAGGCACTTTGGCACTTGTATGAAAACAGAACTAGTACCCTCCCAAATTACATTTTGTAAACATCTACCCTCTCTGTACAAATCGTGATGACCTTGTTGCCTTAAGCTAAAATATGAGTCAACAATAAGACGAGAAATTAAAGTTATATCTCCCAACTCTTTATCCTGAGTTCTTGCCATCAAACTAATTCATGCACCCTCCTAAATGATATTTACAATGAAAAAAAAAAAAACAGATTGATTTTTGGAATTATTGTAAACCAGAGGAAATCCGAAGATCTTCAGTAGGTCCATGCTGGAGTTGTCCTATAATAAATAGCTGTACTTATAATGAATAGCTTCTCGTACCTATGATAAATAAATAACTCCAGACTGTTGGTGGCATATTTTGACCCAAGTTTTTACATTTAGCCTTAAGAAGTTCACTCACATGCTCATCACTATAAATCTTGCAAATGTATCCTATAGACTAAACTACTTAAATATGGGAGTGAAAATGAAGGTCCTGACAATAACTTAAAATCTCACTTTCTCAATTGTCAAACACTGAAGCAGGGGGCAAAAATTAAGCCCCAGAGGAATTGGGAAAGAAGCAGAGAGTGGAGGGGAAATTTACTATGTGTCTCTGAAGCAGATTGCTGCAGAAATTTAGTTATCATGGTTTTATAGGGAGAACTAATGAACTTAATTTGGAAAAGTAAAATTGGGAGAAATCAGGCAGATCCACAAATCATAGCCAAGTAACATACATCTTAACAAGTGGGATGCGGCAGGGCTCCATGCCATCTATCGCTCTGATAATGAAATGCCATTTAGGATAGGGTATAATTTCAACAAAAAGTTGAAATAAAGGATGGATGGCTTAGGGAATTCCAGAAGGTGCTTATAGACTTTTATGTATTTTTATTTATTTTTAATTTTTTTTTAATTTTTAAAATTTTTATTTTGAGAGAGGGCAAGCGAGGGAGAGGCAGAGAGAGAGGGAAACAGAGGATCTGAAGTGGGCGCTGTGCTGACAGCAGGAAGCTGAGGTGGGGCTTGAACTCACAAACTGTGAGATCATACCTGAGCTGAAGTCAGATGCTCAACCGACTGAGCCACCCAGGTGCCCCTAGACTTTTATTTTTAGATTGTTCATTTACAGAGTTCAGATCGTTATTTGCTGCTAGTTATTTGCTCACCAAGTAGCCAGCCATGGAAAGATAGGAAATAATGGTTTCATTTGAGGGGGGGTGGGAGGACAGATCATAGAAGCCTTCATTGTATGTTAGCAGGCTGCAACAGGGATCTGAGTGACCAACGAGACCGAAAACAGGCTGCAGAGCTAGATGACCGCTAAAGAATAGTGTTACGGCCCTTCATCCTCCCACTGAAGACTTCAGACTAAAAGGAAAATCTTAGCTGAGAAAAAGAAATCTGAGTCTTTACAGCTATGAGGTGGGTGGGGGTGCTATGCTGAAGAAACACTGAATCCCAATGTTTTAAGGCACCTGATCATTTTAGTCCCCTTCATTATCATTTTCTAAGACTAAGTGCTCTTAGAACACCACTTGAGGCTGTGTTGATGGTAGACATTTCTTGCATCAAGTGCTTTCCTGGTGACATGGTTTGGGGTTTATTATTACACCAATCTCTCCAAACAATTTGCTTCAATTTATGACACAGAGTGTTACTTTACTAGCTAATCATGTATGTTCATTCATTCATTCATTCATTCTTCCATTCTTTTGTTCTATAACATCTATACATACAGGTAGGCACTTTATGTACTTGGTTCCAGTAAAATGAAAGAAAATGACAGAGTTCCTATCTCCTCAAAAGCTCAGAATCACAGACAAAATATTCACACATAATTATAAGACAATGACATACATTATGATTTTCTATAAATGCATTGGGCCTCTCCCTTCTCTCTCTCTTGTGTGCATTTAAATTTTCATACTGTGTTCTATTGTTGAAATGTAATGCTAGAGCTGATATGATTAAACTAGCATTCAAGTCCTGACGCCACCACTTCGTGGTCTTGTGACCTTGAGATTTTGGTGGAATTTAGCCTCTAAACCATTTCACTTCTCAGGGACCCAGTTTCTTCATAAGAGCTCACACTTACTGATGGTTTAGTATGAGTTAGGTACCTTATGTGTTTTACATGTATTAATTTATACAGCCTGCACAACCAACCCATGAAGAGCTTGCTAAAATAATCCTTATTTTACAGATGAGAAAATTGTGGTACCAATAGGCTAAATAATTCACCAAAGATCATACAGCTTGACAAGTTTTGAACACTGGCCACAGCATCTGTGCTCTTAATCAGTGATATATACAGCCTCTTCAGAGTGCTAACAGTAAGATTAAAATGAGAATATATATGGGAAAGGGTTTTAAAAAGTTTAAGCATATGAAAGAAAAAGTGTAATTAAAAACAAATCTTTTTTAATGTTTATTTTTGAGAGAGACACGGAGCACGAGTGGGGGAGGGACAGAGAGAGAGGGAGATACAGAATCTGAAGCAGGCTCTAGGCTCTGAGCTGTCAGCACAGAGCCTTACGTGGGGCTTGAACTCATGAACCTTGAGATCACGACCTGAGCTGAAGCCGGACACTAAACCGATGGAGCCACCCAGATGTCCCCAAAAGTGTAATTTTTAAAGACTTTTAAATCCAAAACTCTGTTGGAGGAAATCAGCTAACATCTGTAGTGTCCTGCTTGTTTACTTAGCAGTCTTTCCTCTTCCTTGGATAAAGAGCATGTTCATTTCTTTCCTTTACACTCTGTCTCTCTGTAGATTAGGTAGGAATGGTTCTACTCCTGCCTCCAAGCATGAACATACTGAAAGCTAGTTATACACCTGTTCTGGGCCAAAAGTAGTGGCGAGCCAAAGTCAAATCCCAACACCCTCCAAACTCCCAAGTCTTGGAAATGACTGGCCTTAGAAAACACTACAATCAGAAGCCTTTGCTTTGCCTCCTGAAGTCTGTCATGAGACAGCTGCTTGGCCTCAGCTTCCTCAACTAGAGCAGCCCCCCCCAAGTTTCTGTTTCATTGATGGCCAAGAGTCAACAAAATTACAGGTCTATATAATGTTCTTTACATATAGGTTGTGTCCAAAAACAAGGAGAACGTGGACATACTTTCAGGCAACCACATTTTCCAATCACCATCCTCAGGCATGACAGGGATTGCTAGCTAAAGGGCATATCCCACAATCTCACCATCTCACAGCCCTCTGAAGGGACACAGCACTTTCAAGGTTGGTCCAATGAATGAAGCCATGTTGTCAATGGCTGCAGAATTACAAAGACCAGATCTCTGAGTCTACCTCAAAAGAAGACTGAAAGTCACCCTCTTTTTTGAAGTTCGGTGGGTGTAGTCAGGGTGCTTAACATAGTCTTGATAGCATAGACCTTATTCTGCCATGTAATTTGGCTAAAATTGACATCCACACATACACACCATGATGGAATTCATGACCATTTTAGGCCCACAGAGTTCCTACTCATTTAACTATCTAAAGGGAAAATCATTCCAATGAGCCAAGACAAGCCAAGTGAACAGAGATTTTCCTGGAATTTCCTTCCAGCCAGTGGTTCCTTCTAGCTTTATTTTTTTATGATTCAATTACCAGTACCCTGCCATTTGCTCTCATCGCCCTCTTTCTCTCACTCAGCTCCCTTCTTTCCTTCAGCACACTTCAACTTGGTAATAGATGTTTTAGCCTCTGTGCCAAGAGCAAGGTTTAAGGACAAGGGCAAAGTTAACCATGTAGCACCAAATAGGATTCTCTGGACTCTGGAAACTGCCATTGCACCAAGTATACTTGTTCCTCAGAGTGATTATATCATTAGCTGGTGCATGAAAAGCCTATTGGCAAACTTACAGGATGGAATCCAGTGAAGCTGGGAATACAGTATATAGATCCGGTGTTTTGTTTTGTTGTGTTTTAACCTGTAAGATTCCCCAGGCACTCTGCTACATTCCAGTCAGCTGACTAAAAGCAACATCTTCCTTACTTCATTGACTCAAATTCAAGAATTATGACCTCAAAGGTCTCAGACGTGGTTTCCTGTATATTATAGCTACTAATACATTAAATATTATAAAACATTTTTTCTATTTTCTCCATAATTTAGGTTGAATTGCTTGCTCCTAAACAATTATTTAACCAAGGGTCTATCTTTGTTCAGGCAAGGCTTCCCTCTGTCGCAGCCCACATAGAACATCTGTATGCAACCTGAACGTTCTCAGGGCTGACAGCCCTGCCTCTCCCCAAACTGTCACCATCTGGCCATCGGCTGTGCACACGGCTGAGAACCCACGCATGCACATGCGCACACCAGTCTTTTCCCTGGAAGGCTGTGAGCTCAGCGTATCTCCCAGATTCTTGCCCAGTGACTCAACTGAATCTAAACTTATTTTTTCCTCACTGTTCTTTCACCTAGCCTTTACAATTATAGTTCCACCTATCAATAAAAACACAAAATTTCCTTTTAATTATAGAAAACATTTTCAATTTGTCTTACCAGCAGATTGAAGGTAAAATATATATACATACATATTTTTTCCATGTGATTTGCTATGTCACATCATGGAAATATCAACAAGTTCTGCTAAGAATTATGATATTTATACTTGGAAAGTAGTCAATTTCAACTGTCACTTTAAAAACAAAAATCTGATAATATTGCTTTAATCACACACTTTAATTTCTTCACCTATTTTAAAACAATGTGCCTGCTAAAAAAAACATAATTCCTTTTGCAGCTTTATACAATTGCTTTTTAAATTGTACATGAAAGGGGCGCCTGGGTGGCTCAGTCAGTTAAGCGTCCGACTTCGGCTCAGGTCACGATCTCGCAGTCCGCGAGTTCGAGCCCCGCGTCAGGCTCTGGGCTGATGGCTCAGAGCCTGGAGCTTGCTTCCGATTCTGTGTCTCCCTCTCTCTCTGCCCCTCCCCCGTTCATGCTGTGTCTCTCTCTGTCTCAAAAATAAATAAACGTTAAAAAAAATTAAAAAAAAAATAAATTGTACATGAAAATTAAAATGCCATTTCTGCCATCTCTTTATTAATTCAGCCACTAATCTTCCTTAAGTAACAGGCATCTGGTTCAATTAATTAATTAGTTATTTTGAGAAACATTTATCAGTGCTTACATTAGGTCAGCATCAAAAGTATAGAGATGTCTGGGGTGCCTGGGTGGCTCAGTCAGTTAAGCGTCCAACTTTGGCTCAGGTCATGATCTCACGGTTCATGAGTTCAAGCCCTGCATCAGGCTCTGCGTTGACAGCTCAGAGCCTGGAGCCTACTTCAGATACTGTGTCTCCCTCTCTCTCTACCCCTCCCCATCTTCGTCTCCTCTCTCTCTCTCTCTCTCTCTCTCTCTCAAAAATAAATAGTTTAAAAAAATATAGAGAGAGATGTCTAAGACATGGAAACTGCTATGGACCTTGCAGGCTGGTAGTTAAGCAAACATCCAATTCAGCTCAGAAAGTAGAACTATAGAGACAAAAACCCTTCAGAGATTTTTCAACCACTTGGGTCTCTTCTAAGGCAGAACTGGGTGCCTTTGAATTCAGATTTAATTTATTAGTACAATAAGGGCCTTTGGTCCATACATAAATAAGTACATAAATAATTTTAAAACCCTCTTGCCTCACTGATAAAATTTCTTTTCACAATGAATTTTCTTTTTCTTTAATTTACAGGTGATTTCCATCCATGCAGTGGTTCTTGACTTAGGGCAGTTGATGCATATATATGTCAGAATGAGAATCACAAGAGGCGGTTTTTCAATCTTTATGTGATCTCTCTATTCCAGTGCTCACTGACTTCAGTGTGTTCTCTCTAAAAAGATAGATTGCTGGGCCCACCCCCAGAGTTTCTGATTCACTAGGTCTGGGGTGGGGCCTAAGAATCTGCATTCCTAACTAGTTCCCAGTGATGCTGATGCTGCTGGACTGGAGACCCAGCTTTGAGAACCACTGCTCTTTCCCATTAGACTATCAAGAAAGTGGTTGCATTTTATGAAATCTCCCAAATTACTGTGACACTCATTTCTTAACCACTAATCAACTCTGAACTTTTCTCCACCAATCTCACCAAATCCTTTTTCACATTTGGTGTTCATATTTCTCACAAGAAAAATGTCTGGTCATGTCTTTTTTCTTCTTCTTTTTTTTTTTTTTTAATGACACCAGTTTCTGCAGATACAAAGCTACAGATTAGCCTTGATCCGTTACATACTATTGGTTATTTCTTAGTGAAATTCTAAAATAGCATCTGTGAAGTTATTCATCTATGTGTCTATCAGGGATTTAGGCAGAGAAAATGGTAACAGTAACATGAACACTGCTATGGAAGTTAACATGTGCCATGTTTACATGGTTCTAAGAGCTCCATATATGTTAGCTCATTTATATCCTCTCAACAACCCAATGAAGTACTATTATCATCCCCATCCTAAAAAGAGGGAAACTGAGGCCCACCGAGGTTAAGAAGCTTGCCTCAGGTCACCCAGCTGGTGAGTGATGGGGCCCAGCCTGTCCAGTTTCAAATCCAGGCACCTAACCACTCTCTTTTCTACTGTGACCTGGAAAGGTTGAAGCTCTTAGTGTACCTATTAGTGATATTTTTAAATTTTAAAACCTTTCTGAATTTCCAGAGATATTCAACAATTACACTATAAGTATATTCTAAATTTAAACAGTCTCACCATGAAGCAAGAAGTAACTCAAATATTTTTAAATCTCCTGACTCTTCCTGACTACCCATTCCACCACTGTAAATCAAGAAGGGCTCCACTTCCATTTATCATATGATAGATAGATGGATTAATGGCTAGTGGAAAGCTAAGCTCTCCATGAATTTAGGGAAACAAAAGGAAAGAAAAAAATCCTAATACTCTTCAAGTGAGGTTATCAAAACTTGACCAAGGCTAATTAGAACATGTATACAACTCTCCTGTGATATTATTCAGATAGGACTTATGGCAGAATAAGGTTTTGTTCTTCCATTTTTCTGTTAAAAAAAAAAAAAAAAAGCTCTAGGGCACCTGGGTGTCTCAATTGATTGAGCATCTGACTCTTGATTTAGGCTCAGATCATGATCCCAGGGTCATGGGATCAAGTCCTGTGTTGGGCTCCACACTGAGTGTGGGGAACCTGCTTAAGATTCTCTCTCTCTCTCTCTCTCTCCCTCTGCCTCTCTCCCTACCACACGTTCTCTCTTCCTCTCTAAAAATAAATAAATAAGTATAGTTCCTCAGAGAGGAAGATTAGTAAAAATAATAATGTGTTTGCTATTTGGGAGTTTCCATTGAAGATATCCATGAAAAAAACATGTCACATCAATCAACTTATACAGGAAATGTTCCATAATTTAATTTAAGGTGAATCCAAACTCTGGGTAAGTTTTAAAAGGTTGAAGACCAATAATACTGAATTTCACCCCAGATTTTAATACTCAAACTCATCCCTTTTCCCCTGGTTCCACCGTGGGAGCCTGAAGACTGTCTCCTTCCCTCCCACTCCAGGTACCCATCTTGAAGGTTCAGCATATAGGGTGTTGTTACCACTTAGACCACATGACACTATCTCTTCAAAACATTTTAACAAATGAAATTCCCTTGGCTGAGTTGTATCAAATATGCTGTGCTGGAGTGCCAATGTCTGAAATTGTAGCTTAATTTTGATCTCCAGACAAGAAAAATGTGATTAAAAGATTAAAATTAACATAATATAATGTATTTTTTAGAGATATTCTTTTACAACCCATGAGGTTTCTTGAAGAAGAGATAGTTATTGTTCTTGACATTCAGCATTTCTAGTTAACTGAATTATAATATCTTAGAGTTTAAAGACAAGGCATGATTTGAATTAATAAAATCACAAACACTTGCAACCACAACTATTATGTTTAAGTGTCCAAAAAAAAAAAAGTCAGGAGCCCAGATTCTAGACCTGCTTTGGCCACTGGTAGCCATGTGACCTATAGCAAATAATAACCCCTGAGCCTCTCAATTTCCACATCAGGAAAAAAGAATGTATAACCAAATGTGTAGAATATCAGAGACCAGAGGACTACAATAAAGATCGATTGATCCCCAATCTAGGGTTCCTGGGCCAGCCAGGTGAATGATGCTTTTCAATAGATGACAGTGAGATATTTCCCTTATAGGAGTTCCTCCAGAGACCCCTGGAAGGGGTACAAGGTTACAAATTTGCAAAGGAAAGAAAGTAGATGTAACATGGAAAACATCACTCATAATGAACAACTTAAAAAAAAAAAAAATATATATATATATATATATATATATATATATCT
>NC_064810.1:108781135-108806275 GCF_023721935.1 Panthera uncia | reverse complement strand
ATATATATATATATATATATATATATATATCTCCCTCTATTCCCATGCTATCACTAGATCTAGCCTTGCCTTTGGCTTCACTGTCTCTGTTCTCTTTGACAGTTACTTGATGCTTGTAATCTTTCAACCACATAATGCAAGTACAATGCAAAGAACAACTACAAACTGAAGTCAAAGACTGGGGACAACGATGATCAGGGGGAACTAGAGAGAACAATTTGATTAAGGACCAAAGGATTAAGGAAGTCTTTGGGCCTTGATTATTTTGCACCCACTATGCCTCACACCACCCCTCCCCCATTCAAAATGACCCTTCTTGCAAACTTCAAAATTAAATGTGAGGTGAAGGCTTGTCGGAACATCAAAATAAAACAACATTCTTGTCATTCTATTATTCTTTGATGTATGCAAGTACACATATACCCTTAACTACAAGTATAACTGAAATAAATAAACTCATTTTCATAATTATAAACTTCAACTTTCAAGGCAGAATGACCTCTGATTTACATGGACTCACTGTAAATGGCCTTTTTCTGGAATCAATTATCCTTGTATAATCAGCACTGCCTATGTTTTAAAATGTCTGATGGAAACAATAAATTTTACCACAGTCAACCTGCACAGGTTAACTAAAGTATCAAATTTCTTTGCCTTTGGCCAACAGTATACCCACCCAGTGTGGTAATCCTGGATATCTTCTACTGATCAGAACCAGTGATTAATATGTTTCATTAATAAAAATCTGAGAAAGGATTTATTAGTCATTAGATGCAACTTGGTTAGCAAAATTTTCAAAATATAGGGCCCATGGCAAGCAAGTGAATAATAAAGGTGGTCCTTAATATTAATAGGTTGGGATTCAACAGCATCCAGCAACTCTTAAATTTTACAGAAGCAGAAACTGAGGCAAAATGAGGTTGCAAGTTGCCAAAATCCCCTTCCAACTCTGAATTTTTATTTGTCTAGTGAATCTACATTCCTAAGCCTTCTATATATTGTAAAGCTTAATAAATCTCACTGGTGATAAGTATATTCAACCTCAGTTCCTCATGGTTCAACTAAAATCCATTTCCTCTGTATGTAAACTCCATTCCATCATACTTTAGGAAAGGGATTGATTAATTAAAACAATCCCATGGCTTGTGTTATAATGGGCTAATGTTTAGGCATGGTTACCTTAGCTTAGTAATCTCTACCAGTAAAACATATTTATAAAAACATTTGTAACATATGCATTAAATTCCCTTCGTAGAACATGTGGCTTTAAATAATGAGGGAAAATTTTGGCAAAAGCATTTTGTGTTCTGCCAAATCCAGGACAAAATGGTTTATGAAATTTAACTAAGGTTAAAGCACTAGTTCCTGCTTTTTTCTCTCTGAATTCTTTGACTTGAGGACAAAGCTTTTCTTAGTGTATAATATCTAAATTCTCAAAGCAACTTTTTGTTGTTTTTTTCCCTGTTATCTGGAAAGATGTAAAAGAATGTTAATTGAAAACTAAGAAATAAGGAAAATAGTCATTCAAGTGGTTTCATGTTTAGTATCATTAAGGGTCTATTTAGAATCACATAATTAATAAGATTAATATAGTTTATTTTTTATGAGTCATCTCAACATTCCCAGAGAAAATTAAAGATTAAAATCAAATAAAAAGGGGCGCCTGGGTGACTCAGTCAGTTAAGTGTCTGATTTTGGCTCAGGTCATGATCTAGCAGTTCATGGGTTTGAACTCCACATCAGGCTCTGTGCTCACAGAGCCTACTTCAGATTCTATGTCCCCCTCTCTCTCTGACCCCACTCCCCTGTTTGTGCTCTGTCTCTCTCTCTCTCAAAAATAAATAACACCAAAGTAAACTTTTTTTTTAATGAAATAAAAAGTACCACCTAACATGCTGCTCTGAGTGACCCAAGCCATTTGGATTATACCCATATATATCTTGAATTCTATTTGACCCCAAAAGACTTTGAGTGGGAAAGGGCTGACCCCTCCCCAACAAACTGGCTACCACTTTATAATGAAAAATAAATCTCAGACCCAGTTTCACCATACATGTAGACAATCATTTAACAAATACTTAATAACTGGCAGCTTCTAAAGCTTGAGGATGTGCCAGCGGAATTCTTTAGGTATTTGGCTTGGAAGTTTACTCTAGATAGATAAAAAACAAAAACAATACCAAAAACGCACGGGCAGGATTCTGTCCTAGCTAGGGACAGCCAGTAAACTGCAGAACCTGAATGGACACAAGATCATCTAGGAGTCCAGTCTTGGGCTCCTTTATTCTGGAACAATTTTTGGGATTCACCAGATCCATACAAAAGTAGAAAAGTGTTTCTAAAATTCCTCAGCGATCCATAAATACCTTTAACATCACCAATGATGGCCCATTTCTAACATTCATGATACCTATAAATAAACCATGAATTTCCCAGATAAAAACCACTTCTGACATTTAGTATGCTAATTATCCAAGTCTCAGGTGTTGAGATGCAGATAGCTAAAGCAGTACTAGTTCGCTCTGAAAAGTGGCATTTTTCTGATAAATTGCTTGCCTCCTGTCTCTGGAATCTCTATGAAGGCAACTGACTGCCCTTTGGGTTAAAGCTGAAACCAATGGACACATATATGCTACTATAGCATCTATGCTGGAACATTTTAAAATAGATTACAGATTTCATAAACAAGCCTTGATTATTATTATTAGGCATTTTGAGATCGCACGGAAAGCAGTAACCAGTGAAATCACAAAAGGAGAAATTCTGTTTCTAATTCTCTTTGCATTTCTAAAGCTGTTGGGTGTTTTCTAGTTCTGAGTTGATTTTCTTTTCAGCATATACATTTCATTTTACCATCAACCTTTACCTCTATAAATTGGTGTATATATGCATGGTAGGGGCTTGAATAGTTAATTTACTTATATGTTAAACTTGGAGTTTATTATATTTTGCCTTAATTCCTGCTGATTTAAAGCACTCACAGCTAGAGATGGTTTTATAAACAGAATGGTCTTTAAAGGAAAAGGAATGTTACTGTGCTTTTCTTTCCCTTTTTAATGCTAGTTGCTAAGCATTAGAATTGTGAAAACTATTTTTATATTTAAAAGCATTTTCATTATCTAGCTCCTATGAATTCCTATGTACACAGAGGCATCTACTGAAATAGCGAACAGGCTTTGACACTGAGTCGAGAGAAATATCCATTATGGCCAGTCTTTTTAAAAAAGCGTATTCCAAATTCGCATTCCAGAAAAGCTAGGAGAGCCAGAAAGAGGTGATTTAAATGCTATTGTCCTTTAAGCCTGTAGTGTTAGGGGCAGTAACCTGACATTCGTCCAGTCATTATGTGTCAGGCCATGTGCCAAGTACTTTACATGCACTATTTTATTGGATACATTCCCAATCATTCTATTAGGGATGGCAGCACTCTACAGTTGTTAAAAAAACAGGCCTTGGAATCACGAAGATCTGGGTTTAAATCCCAGCCCCCATATTATCTCTCTGGGATCTTTACCAATTTGTTTTCTCTGGGCCTCAGATTCTTTAGTAAATAATACTATTTACCTTATGGGGCTAGTGCACACGCATATGTGTATGCACACACGTGTGTATTCTAATGACAGGCATATAGTCATTACTGAAAAATGTGTCTAGTTTCTTATTGTTAATGAATTAGCATTTGTAACAAAGAAAGATAGGTTAAGTTGTGTTCCTCCCAAATTGTGTAGAAGGACCCCAGAAGGTGACTGAGTTTAGAGACAGGGCCTTTAAACAGGTGATTAGATTAAAGTGAGGCCTTTGGGGTGGACCCTAATCCAGACTGGTGTCCTTAAACAAAGAGGAAATCTGGACCCGCAGAGAGATACCAGGGGCATACGTGCACACAGAGGAAAGGCCGTGTGAGGACACAGTGAGAATGTGGCCACCCACAAGCCAAAAAGAGAGGCCTCAGTGGAAACCCAACCTGCCGACACCGATCTTCAACTTCCAGCCTCCAGAAGTGTGAGGAAATAAATTTCTGTTGTTTAGGCCACTCAGTTTGTAGTATTTGTTATGGCAGCTCTAGCAAAGAGATAGAAACTATAAACACAGTTATCCAGATATTGGACATCAATTTAATTCAATATTTTAAAAATAAAATACTGCATTGTCAAACAATCCCAAAGTAGCCATAAACATGAATTCTCCTGGGGAAAAAAAAAAAAAAAAAAGGAATCTTACCTGAGTGACAGAATAGCAAATGGGATACATTTTAAGGAGCCCATGTAAAGTTTATGTAAGTAGAAATGAAATGAAATTTTAAATGAAATTTAATATGTCAGCATTTATTCATTTACTGCATATGTATTTATGAGGCATCTATAGTGCATTCTGTGCTGAGCCTAGGTGATAAATAAACTTTTCACAGTCCCTGCTCTCAAAGAGCTCAGAGGTAAACAGTAAATCATGCATTTTTGTAAAATTATCCCAAACTGCTCAAAAAGGTGGTGAGTTATGAGGTTTCTCATTGCCCAGAGGTATAAGGGGAAGGAAACTTAGAAGTCTACATAGACTTTTCCATGAAGGCATTGATGCTATGAACCAGCCTGGTCCACAAATGTCAACAGAATTCTAATATTAATCGTGGTATTAGGAATAGAACAACAAACTCTTGTGAAAAGCTACAAAATCTTTGCATTTTGTAGAGGCCTCTATTGCCTCTACCTCCAAATCCTTTTTTAAAATACACCCACGTCACTCCCTGTCTACTCCCACCACCCTGTCCAAAGCCCTATTGTCTCCTGTCTGGACAACCTTGCCCTTCTACAGTCCATCCTTCACAGAACAGAGGGGTCATCTTTTTAAGTCCTAAATCTGATCATATCATTCCTGTATTTAAACTAGAGCAAAGATTTCCTATTTTCAATTAGAAAAAAAAAAAAAATTCAGGTCCTTTACCTTGTCTGTAAAGCCCCCTGTGATCTCATTCCTGCCTACCCCGCAGACCTCATTTTCCAATCACTGTCTTCCACACCCACTTCCTTCTCTTTTGTAAGCAAGACCAGCTTCTCTCCCTTCATTGTAAGGCTTTTTCATTAGATATTCTCCCTCTGCCTGGAACTTCCTTTCCCCAGATGCTTGCCTGCCTGACATCTTCTCTGCATTGCAGCTTAAATGTAATCTCCTGAGATGAACCTCTTCTGAGAACACAGTCTAAAGTTACCCACCTGGTACCATATATCAGTCTATTTTATTGTTATCATAGCACTTCTCCTTAACTAGTATTTCCTCAGTTGTGTTTTGTTTTGGTTTTGCTGAAGAGTTTATTTGCTTGGGTTTTCTTGTGTCTCTTTTCTGCCCACTCTAGCCCCTCTAGGTGTGTTCTCTGAGAGCCAGGACCTAGCCTGTCTTGTTCATGGCTATATCCCAGGTCCCAAAGTGCCTACCTCACAGTGGGCACTCAGCCAACATCTTTTAGTCAGGGTATTGATGTAGACACAAATGTATGGCAATCTATTCTGGAAAGGTAAAAGGCCTTCGGTGGCAGAAAGGACACTTTGCATATTTAAAGTGTGCTTAGTGTGAGGGGCAGCCTGGGTGGCTTAGTCGGTTAAGTGTCCAACTTCAGCTCAGGTCATGATCTCGCGGTTTGTGAGTTCGAGACCCGAGTCAGGCTCTGCGCTGAGAGCTCAGAGCCTGGAGTCTGCTTCAAATTCTGTGTCTCCCTCTCTCTCTGCCCCTCCCCCACTCACACTCTGTCTCTCTCTCTCTCTCTCTCTCCCTCAAGAATAAATAAACAAAAAAATAATAATAAAAAAAATAAAGTGTGCTTAGTGTGAACATGGACTCTGGACACCGTTCACACAATTGCAGTGCATTAGGCTTAAGAGGGGCACTTCTTAACAGAGGTAGTTTTAAGACAAAAATAACGACCAATAAACAAAAGCGATGACTACTTCTACTCAAAAGACAGTCCGAGTACACAGATTCAAGTGCTTAGTTTCTTGGAGATATAGCCCTTGTGATCAACTGTGCTGCTGTTGAGGGTAAACACCAGAATGATTTAGGTGCTGGATTCCTGTTTGGAAAGAAATGCTTACTGTACACAGACCAGTGAGAGGCAAACTCCAATCCTGAATTCAGTTTTGGGAAAAATCAACATGAAGAGCAGCCTCGTCCTTGGCTACTGGTGACAGTGATAGTCTATTAAGTTTTCACTCCATTCATAAAACTGACTAGCTTGTCAAATTTCTGAGTTGATCTGAATTGGATTAAAGGTAAAGGCTTATGAAAATTTTCACATATCAGATATTTAATTGATTTGCCATGGGAGACTAATGTGCTAGAAGTCTTAAAAAGACTAGGTTAGGATCTAGAACTCCTGGGTTAACTTTGTTATAATTATTTAATTCCACACTTACATATTGGAAGATACAACTTAGAAAAAAATATTCAAAATGCACATTAATCAGCAAGTTGGTTTTTATTCTTCTATATTTTTAGATGTTAAAAATTTGACAATGAACATGGATGGCAGCACTCCACAAGAGAGATTATCTGCAAAGAAAATTAATGCATTTGGTAATCCTTTACAAATTTTGCCTCCATTGCTGAGAGACTATTTCATTACATCTAAACAAAAATGTGCAGTTTAAAAAAAAAATCTTATTTTTCCACTTTCTATCCTCCTGGCATAAAACATGCCATTCTGATTTAGTATATATGTGCTAGTCACCCTGACTCACCTTCTTCTCTTTACTGGAAAATTCTTTTGATTTAGTGTGCTCTTGTACATTTTTGTTGATTTCACAAGCATTTTCGTAGAATCTACTTTATTTTTTAAAATATTTATTTTTATTTATTTATTTAGAGAGATGGAGTGCAAACAGGGGAGGGGCAGAGAGGGAGGGAGACAGAGGATCCTAAGCCTTCTCTGTGCTGACAGTAGAGAGCCCTATGCAGGGTTCAAACTCACAAACCATGAGATCATGACCTGAGCAGAAATCAAGAGTCAGACGCTTAACCCACTGAGCCATCCAGGCGCCCCAGAATCTACTTGAATATGGCATTGTACTAGGTATTGGTTTACTCATTTATTAATTCATTCACAACTAATGAGACTTTTCTTTGTTCCACGCACATTTCTGGATATTAGGGATAGATAAGATTTCACTCTGTCTCTAAGACAGGAGCCATCTAGAAAAAAATCTTACCTCCTCACTCATTGGTTGTTGTTTTCTTCCTTTTATTTCTTCATTCAATGGAGATTTTTAAGTTTTTTAGCATGATTTATAATATATATCATACATAAATTTATGCTATTGAGGGATTTTTCTTGTTTAGATATTTGATTTTTTCTGTCACAGACATCTGAATATGGAAATTTTAATGTTGCTACTTCTATTTATGAATTGGTGCATGAAAATTTAGTTTTGTCCCTGAACTAATATGACTTTCCTGTGGGTGACAAAGGCAACTCAAGTGTATAAAGGAGTCATGTTCTGATAGCCTACTGTAGTTAGCTATCCAAATCAGAACACATTTCCCTAGGGGTGCTATAATGCATGCCTTAGTGTCACTCTTAGGCCAGTTTCAAAACCTACCTAACCCACAAGGTAATTCAAATACATTAGTAACAGCACAGGCATGAGTCCTGGCTTCTAGAAGGAAGTCATTTGGAACAGAAGGAAGATTAGAAGCAAATCCTGACTTTCCTAGTCACAGAGACTCCCTTAGGTAATATTTGGAAATAATAAAAAAACAGTTTTTTAGAGCAGGGGTTCTCCAACTTTAATGAGCATAAAAACACCTGAGGGTTTTGTTAAAACACACCCTCTGCTTTAGGAGGCCCAGGGTGGAGCCTGAGATTTGGCTTTTCTAACAAGCTTCTGGGTGATGCCAGAGTGGGGTCCTCAAACCATACTTTGAATGACAAGATCTTAGATTACCGTAATGAGTGATGAGACATCTGTACTTGCAATCCCTCTGCCCAAATCCCCCTTTTTTGATCGTTCTCCCAATTTACTGTGACATCCTGTTGTCTCTCCTCTTAAAATATTTCCTACTCCCAAATTAACCAAAAATCCCCCATCTCTACAAATAAAGATTTCAGCTAATGTGTAAGAGATAGCTACCTAATTTCAATCTCTTTATCTTCATCTGACTCATGTCACATTACCCCTAAAAATGTGTATTGATTTTTAAGGGGGGGGGTGCCCTAACAAAGTGGAGGCTCCAGGTGGGGCAATTTGGCATTTTGTATAAAAATAAAAAAACAAAAAGCTCAGAGTGCTAAAGGAGGGATATTTTTGAGACAGGTCCTGGCCTGGAGCCATGCGCAGTCATATGCCTTAGGGCTCACTGCCCCAAAGCTATCCCTGTGTCTTACAGGAAGTTCCCTTCCTCTACTCTTAGACTGACAGGGCCTTTGTAAGCAAGCTGACTACTTATTTATTATTAAGCTCTATTTTAAACAACTGGTGTTTATCAAGCATCTACTTTGTACAAGGCACTGCGATAACGCTGTTACTTGTACATACATAAGCTCTCAGGAGACTTATGGTTTAATAGGGCTGAACTTTTACCTAATTCTTTCCTTAGAGCAAACTAAACTCTGCCTCTGTCCTTGTTGTCTCTCCTATTTCCTAATATCCTTACACAGAGCTGGCTGTGAACTTTGGAAAGTCACTAGCTTTTGGAGGATTTGGATTTATAGAACCTTCCAATTCAAGCACTGGGGTTCTAATAATATCACTTCTGTGTAACTTTTTTTGTGTCTCCCCCTCATTCTTTCTGGTATTTCTAATGCCTCTGCCCTCACAGACCCATCTACAATGCTATTTTCCCTGCAGTTTATTAGATTTGCTACTTCTTCACAAAGTATGCCCTTATATTGTCCTGTATCAGTCTTTTTTTTTTTTTTTAACGTTTATTTATTTTTGAGACAGAGAGAGACAGAGCATGAACGGGGGAGGTCAGAGGGAGAGGGAGACACAGAATCCAAAGCAGGCTCCAGGCTTTGAGCTGTCAGCACAGAGCCCATCGCGGGGCTCGAACTCATGGACCGTGAGATCATGACCTGAGCCGAAGTCGGACGCTTAACCAAGCCACCCAGGCACCCCTGTCCTGTATCAGTCTTATGTCAATATCTGTGAGATCCAGCTCCTTTGACATTTCAAGTTCAAATTTATTTGGAGTCAAAAATTTAATAACCTAATGTGGTCTCCAAATGTCTTTTTTGTATATTTGACTAGTACAGTATTAACTTATGAAGAACAAAAATGAGAATGAAGAGGAAGAAAAGGGAAACGAGACTAGATCCAGTAGATGCTTACCACACACCACAGGACACACTATTGTCTTAAGTGGGGACCTTCTACCTGCTCCATGCTGGTCATGCCACCTGAAGGTGTTTGAGTTTCCCAGCCTCTGCACTAACTATACTCCATACTAAAAGTGGATTGACCAAACAGTAATTTGTTCACCCACTTCTCTGATACATTTTAAAGGAATTTCTGACATTGCCTCACTCTGGTGCCACTATATATGTCAAGTCTCTCATTTTCCAGCATTCAATATCAGAATTTTATCTAGACAATGGTATTAAGATTCTCCAGAGAAACAGATGAGTATATGTACAATAGGATGTATACGTATACAGAGAGAGATTTTATTTTAAGAAAGTGGCTAACATGATTATGGAGGCTGGCAAGTCCACCATCTGGAGGGTGGGCCATGAGGCTGGAAAACGAGGGAAGAGCCAGTGTGGTAGCTCAGGTTGGAAGATCATCTATAGGCAGAAGTCCCTTTTGAGCAAGGAAGGTCAGTTTTTTGTTGTATTTAGGCCTCCAACTGATTGAATGGGACCTATCTAGATTATGGAGGGCAAAAAGCTCTACTTGAAGTCCATCAATTTAAAAGTTACTTTCATTCAAAAACACCCTCACAGAAACATCTAGAATGTTTGACCACATATCTGGGTTCCTTGGCCCAGCCAAGCTGACACATAAAACTGACCATCACTACAGGAGCAAATGTCAAAAACAATCATGTTCTATTAAAAATACTATGGAAAAACATCCTCATGCATAACAAATATCCTAATGTTTCTCAGGACTGATCTGACCATAGTGACTTGAACATTTTCTTCAATGTGACTGTTCTACCTAGATCCCACCATTTGTGCCCATACAACCAGGAATTATCAGCTTTATGAGTGGGAAGTGTGTGGGGGGATGATGGAGAAAGATAGGTAATACAGTCATTTTGGGAAAGATTAATAGATATTTCTTCCTTCCATTATATAATTAAAGGATTTTATTCCAGTTTCTTTCTGGGCAGTCTTCACTCTAGAATTACTAGAAACATTTAAAAACTCTTTAAACTCACATTTCATGTAATAAAACCATAAAGCAGAATTCTTAAACAGAAGCACTCATTCTTTTTCTGTATATATATTTACATATTGAACTCCTAACAATTTCTTATTCCTCCCATGTGAAGAAATTTGTGAGACATTTTTGCTTAACTCTGGGTGGTCCATTTGTTGTTCTGTATTCATTTTGCTTGTGATTTTGCTAATTAAAAAGTATTTAATCTTTAAGCTTGCATAAAGTGGGAGAAATGGCCAAGTTGACATCAAAACGCAGATCAAAAGTATTGACTCTCTTATTTCTCTTTAAATCAAGAATGAGAATTGACGTTACACTCAAAATAAAATTATCATAGATTGTTCTTTTACATATTCTGGTGGGATTTTTTGAATAAAATAATTTGGATAAAAGAAATCATTGCTTTGTACATGTGTCAGTTTATACGAAATAGTTTATCACAAAGCTAACACTCAGTTTTTAAGTATAGAAGAGGTGATTAGACTGTGAACAATGAAAGTCTATGTTTATCATATTTTTAGTGGGATAAAACTTTGATCAATGACGTAATTAGGAAGTTTGTGCCCCATATACCGGCTTAAAGAGAGATCATTACCCTATTCACAACGGTCTCTTTTTGTAGAGGTCTTATACCCTGTTTTGAAGTTCCAACAACTTTACATCTTTATTGATACAGTTTTGCTTAAAAAATTAATGTTTCTGTTTTGACTGATTCATTTGCAGTAAGTTTTACACCCTGTGGTAGGAGGGGGTCACACAGAGGACAGTGGAAGTAGGGGAGAAGGCTTTAAAAATCCAAGAAATGAGCACAGCACATGAAGATATGAGTACTGGTACTATATGTTTTACCAAACAAATGCCCTGCCTAGGAATAACTGTCTTTCTACAGACCCCATTATATGATCCTCCCATTCAATCCTTGTGTTAGACCTTGATTACTTGTCTGGATCACACATGCATTATAGAAATCAGTGCTAATATGCATAGAAATGTGGAGGTTCTCCAGAAGTTTTATGATAACAAGTGGTGCCATGAACATCTCTCACATATTCATTGCCAGGAAGAAATGCATGGCTTCTTTTAAACTCTTCTCTAGTAATTATGTACTGAACAGGAATGACTTCTTTACATGCCTGCTTTGCTTCTAGACTGTAAACTTTTTGAGGGCAGGAGCTAGACTTTATTGCTCTTTGTTGACAGAGAAGCTAGCTTTAGTACACTGCTTGCACAAAAAGAAGTTCCCAATAAGAATGGCTGAACAAGGGGCACCTGGGTGGCTCAGTAGGCTAAGCATTTGATCTCACGGTTTGTGAGTTCAAGCCCCACATCGGGCTCTGGGCTGACAGCTCAGAGCCTGGAGCCTGCTTTGGATTCTGTGTCTCCCTCCCTCTCTGCCCCTCCCCCCTCAGGCCCTGTCTCTCTGTGTCTATCAAAAATGAATAAACATTAAAAAAAAAAAAAAAAGGAGTGCCCGAACAAAGCACTGGATAATACTCTCATGTACACTCTAGCATAGGTAGTTAATGATAAATGATTGAATAATAAATAACCATAAGAAATAGTATGTAACCCTCAGGCTCAGTTTTTCAGGTTAGTTTTCATTTGCAAACACATGACTGAGAAATTGTCCTCTTTTTTCCCCCTTTTCTTTTTTTTTTTAATTCAAAAAATAAAATGTGCTATTTTGAACTTAAAGGCAAAATACTCACTAGGGCTATTATCCCATCCTTCATACCATTCCACCAACCCTGTTTATTCCCACTGGGATAAAATTTGAAAACTCCAAGAAGCAATTTGAAAAAAAGGAACAGGCAATTTTCACGGCTCTAAACTGCATATCAGAGAGTATGGTAAGCACAGTAATCAATTAAACCTGATAATAGGGACACAGAATTTATACCTATTTTTAAAATAATAATTACATTATATCTTCAAAGCATCCTTTCTTCCTCACATTTTGTAACTTCCTCACATTTTGTCCATTTGTTCAATGGACTTTTCATATAAAATCCATTAAGTAAAATTATTCCTCCCCTATTGAATATGGGCAGGAAAAATTTTCCTTATTTTCCCGATAGGCCAGATTTGTGCTGACTACCGTGTAAACCAGAAATGGAAACATCAATGCAATAACGTATCTGCAATGATTAACAGTAAAACTTTAACACACTCCTCATAACAAGGTTTGGATTATGTTAAAGTTCTCTTTTCTCAATAAAACTATCACGCCTTATATTCCATTGTACTTTATAGATTTTGTAGAATGAATGCTTTGATTTTGCCTGCGCATCTTTCTCCTTTTAAATAAAGGAGCAATGAAACTCTTCGTCCGTGTATTATCAGGGATTTAAGAGTACAATTAATAGTAATAGTAGTAATAGTAATAATAATAACAGCTTACACTTGCAAAAGGTTTACCAGATGCTAGCACTGATTTAAGTGCTTTGCAGGTATCAACTCACTTATTTCTCAACACATTCTGTCAGATCAGTATTATTATTCCTCTATTACTTATGAGGTCTCTGAAGCATGGAACGGGTTAAAACGTGTCTGAAGTCACTACCAAGTAAGTGGCAAAGCTGGGATTTGAATACAAGAAATTGGTCTCTGAAGTCTATGCTCTTAATCAGTAGGAAGTAAAAATTCTAAAATAAACCATATGCTATAAATATCAACACTATATAGGCAGGGATTGTGTCTGTTGGGTTTACTTTTCAATACACTGTCTTACACAGTACCAGACACATAGTTTCATAAAAGATTATAAAATGAATGCCAAAGTAATACAGGTACATTGCAGAATATTCATAAAATGCAAATAAGAAAAAAATTAATCTGCAATCCCAATATATTGTGTTTTGGTATGCATCATTTCATTCTTTAATAAACATATGCCCATACACACAAAATATCATTCTTTATTATATTTGTAGACTTTTTCACTTAGAATATTTCCATATCAAAAAGTCCTTTTCTGCAACAATAATTCTTCCCTTCTACAATATTAGGTATTCTTGCATGATTAATTTTAATTTATATTTTGTAAGTAAAGTCCATCTTGATGGGAAAGTTATGCTCTTTCTATATATTTGGGGTTGTATCATGTTAAAATATAAGGTATTCTCATGTTTCCCTATCTGTAACACAGAATTTGTTGTCTAAAATTCTAACATTAGTAACATTTGATAGGCAATCTGGTTCTTAGTAGACATAAGAATGAGGAAATTAAATGAGTATACGCACGAGACTACTTTTGTCAACTAGTAAGGATGTGATATCTCTTCACGTGTCTTTGTTTAGATGTTATTATACAGAGGATTTATCTTCTGTTTTGTTTTGATTCTTTCAACAATTTTGTATTAATTATGTTGTTTTCAATTTACAAATTACACCGTCTTAGTTCTTTTGAGATCTGAATTTAAAAATGCATGTTAGAAGTATGACAGCAAATTTATACTCAGCCTAACACCAGCTAATTTCAAAGCATGGCATTTCTATTCTAGAGCCAGTGGAGTATTTTTGTTAACAAGAGGGATAAGAAGAAGCCAAAATTGATATGCTTTTTTTGATGAAATGTTCAAACATTCAAGCTTCAGTACACTCTGTTACACAGGGATGATGGGTTTTCAGGTCTTTTTTAAATTTAATTAGTTGAAAATGGAAAAGTTAATTACATATAATTATAACTTTGCTTGAGTATAGGACTTCCATAATACAGTAGATAAAAAATGGTTCTTTTACTAATAGGTGTGCTGATTTAGTCTACGACATCCCAGGAGGGGTTTTGTGGTAATGTTTTACATGACTTTATCCTAGCTCTATAGACTTGTCAACCAGCACATACAAGATATTTTTAACTTAAAATAAGCAACTATATTTTCTTTCTGATTTGAGTCTTATTCTGTGACTATCTCTTGATAACCCCAAATCCTTTACATATCTTGGCCCCTATCTTTTACAAGCAACAATTTCATAGGAACCTTCAAGGGACAATGGGATTATGGACAGACTTTCTTACTACTGTGCATATGATCAAAAACAAATAAGCATCTTCAAAATACGATTAGTGTTAGGCATATAGAAAGTTTGCTCCATAAATATACAGGACATTTCAAAAAGTTGCCAAAAAATTCACTAGTTAAGACAAATATTTTAAGTACAAAAGATATTTTCCAAACTCAAACAATGTAATAAATCAGTAAATTCAATGGCTTTTTCCTTGATCTCCACACTTCCTAAACTTCGTTATACTTGACTTATTATCTACTATTCTTCTTCCTTTTTTTTTTTTTTTTTTCCAATTCCCACATCGTAGATATTCAACGACATAGCAATTTTGGATTCTTTTACTTCCTACTTCCTGCTTCCTTCTTTCCTTCACTGTCTCCCAAGTCCCTTAACTGTAGGCCATTCCCAAGACAGTTTCCCTGTCTGCACTCTCTCACATGATTTCTCTTAGACAGTGAGACAAACTCTGTCTTGGAGCTATCTATGTGTTATTTCCAGATTTTTCTTTCTTTGATCAGGCCCCTATCACATCATCCAGTCCTTCACTACCTGGCTATTCAAGAATTACCTGAAATTTTAGCCAGTCTCAAGTGACATATGAGCAATCTATAGGAAATCTGGAGGGAGACTTCTAGAGAAAGTGAACAAAATTGGTGTTTTTGGAAGAACAGCAAATAGTTCCGTTTGTTGTAAGTGTGGTGAGAAAGGAGAATGGAAAGGCATAAGATTGGAGCAGTAATACAGGGCCACATTATTTGGCATCTGATGGGCTATATATTTTATGAAGCCTTTGGATTTTATTCAAAATACGATACCTTTGGAGGTTTGAGGTCATGGAAGAAGCAGATTCTGTTGACACTTTTAAATAATCACTTTGCTGGGTAAAAAAAAATAGGAAAAGCAAAGACAGGTATAGGGAGAACAGCTAAGCTGTATGCCACTGTACGCTTCCAGGTAAAAGATTAGAAGTGAATGCATAGTAAGAGTCAAGGCCAGCCCACGAATGCCTTCTTAAACCATAATATGGGGAACCTGGGTGGCTCAGTCTGTTGAGTGCCTGACCTTGATTTCAAGGTCATGATCTCAAGGTCATGAGATGGAGCCTCTCATCTGGGCTCCCCACTGGGCATGGAGGCTGCCTAAGATTCTATCTTTTCCTCACCCTCTGCCCCTCCCCCACTCGTGCACCTGTGTGCACTCTCTCTCTCTCTCTCTCAAAAAAAGTGTGTATATATATATATTTATATATACTGTATGTATATAATATATATAATATATATTATATATAATGTATATAAATATATACTATATATTACATATATAATATATATTATATATAATACAATGTATATAAATATATATACTATATATTATAGATAATTATATATTATCTATACTATATTATATAATATATATAGTATATACTATATTATATAATATAGTATATATAATATGATATATATTATATAATATATAATACAATATAATATATATACAATATATAATATATAAATATAATATTATATTATATTATATATAATAAATATATATAATATTATATTATATTATATATATTTATTATATTATATTATATATGTTCTATAATATCTATTACATATGCTATATAATATATTATATATTATATATAATATTACATAAAATATATATTATATATAATATTGTTATATGATATAAAATATATATTAAATATATAATAATATAATAATATTATATGATAATATTATATAATATATAATATAATACAATATATAATATATAATATAATATAATATAATATTAATATATATAGTATATATATGGAGCTATTTAACTTACAGTGAAAAATAAAGAAGCACTATTTCTATAATGGTAATGAAGTATGAAATAAAACAGAAAATAATACCACTTAATACGGTTTATTATTAAAAGCTGGCTTCATTAAGAGATTTGGAATTAGGTAGAGATTTATAAAATGGTTGTTGGAAACTTCTGAATACTTTCAAGAGCTTGAGAGGGCAAAGGAATAGTTCTTAGTCATATTTACTCTTACTTTAAAACTCATGACTTTCCCCTGTAAGAGTGTGGGGTTTACTGTCCATGATGAACATAGTCTTTGATATTACAAAGGGAAGGGGAGAATCTGAGAGAGAAAAACATGGTAAGAGTTTTTCTCCTGAGGTAAAAGAGAAAGAGCTGGAATAAAGCTGAGAGAGGAATGCAATTAAAGAGGATGTTGTGTACATAGCTAACACCAGCTAAAGTGGAGTTAACTGAGCTATGAAAGGTGGGAGATAGGAAAGAGGGAGACCACAAAATGTGCCTGGCCCACCTAAGTGGGAAGAAAGAATCAGTGTGAAAACAAAACAGAACAAAACAACTTTTCAAATGACTGGATGATGAGCATCTCACAGTTTGGGGGATGAGAGGTGGGGGACCCATCCAATAAAATATATAAATGGTAAGTTTAGAAGATAGGGTTGTTAATGTAGAAAAACCTTATGCTGTGAGTTAATTATCAAGAGATTGCCCTTGGAGCTAATAAAGACTAAAAGATCCTTCCTGAAATTTAGGGGACAAAAATTATAAATGTGTTTACTTAAACTTCTTTCAATGGTGTCAAGCAATTTCCCACTCTAGAATATATTGAGATATTAACTACATCTATTCAGGCAAGTGATAGTTTTCTGAGATCTATTGGCAAAACACTGTCATGCTTTAATTTGTGAGCACTGTTTACTCTTATGAAATAGGATATTAGGGGGTATATAATTCTCAGTTATGTGTTCTTATAGAAGTAGTCTCCTTTAGTATTTGATAATATATTCCAAAGTTTATACCTGCTTATATGTGTGTGTATGAGCAGAAGGATCATGCCACGTTCTTTCTGGACAATGGTATCATAATTTCAACACGCCTCTATTAATGATTTCACTGGAGTTGCACTTCAGGACTCTACATGTAAAACTGATCATGAGAATTGAACTCGAACCTATTGATATAAGGCTATACTCTATGAAATATCACATGTATTTTAAATGTCACTAATTCATACTCCCTTCAATCTAATTCATTATAAAACAGACAAAAAGATAAGTGAATGATAAAAGAAAAATACATGCATTAGCATTTACAACAGTAAGAAAATCGATAAGGTTTTTAAATAATATACCAAAAAAAATCTCTTATATTTTTATCTTCCCTGGCCAGAGAAATTGTGTTAACAGCATGCTAGCAAGAATCATCCTAATTTTTGCAAACACAATTTTTACTGCAGTGTAGGCAGGGCCTTAAATACATTTCTCACTACTGCATCTATTTTTAATTTCTAATTCAACATGGAATTCTTAATTCACTGTCTCTAAATTGCAGGCTATTTACAAAGGCTTAGGTGAAACACTATGCTTTTACTGGGTATTTTATTTTTAACTTTTCTCTTCCCTAGGAATAACACAAAATGGACCTCTTTTGGAAATGTGATAACGATATAGCTGGTGCATTTTTCTTCTGCAATATTCAAAATAGATTTCCTGCATCAGCAATGACAGTGTTCTCTCAACCAAGCAAGTATCAGCCAAAGTACATTCTGAACATAATGCACGCAGGGTTAATCAACCTCAATATATAAAGGGTAAGCTATGTGAAGTGATTTCAAAACAACAAAAAATTCTTAATAGTGTTTAGATTTTTTGAAAAATGTTGGTCTCTTCTGTCTCTGGAAAGTTTGCATGTCTGGGTTTTAGATTTCTTGTTGTTGTTAAAAAGAAATGCACAACCACTTGGTAATGTGCAGTGTGGCTCTACTTTTACTCATCATGACCTTGAACAACAAGATTCTGCCTACTTACAAGGTCCAAGTATCGCCCACGGGACAAGGGTAAAGTTTCTTGTACACCATACAAAATGTGCATTTTCATTTCTCCCCACAGACAAGTATGAACTTTGAATAGTTTCCATTGCTCTCCCTGCAACGTCAGAATGACAAGGAAGCAGCATCCTACAAGGAGATGTTACAGTAAATGTTTCTTCAGAAGCTTTATAGTGATCTCTTCCAATAATATAAGCCATGAAACAACAAATACATTATTTATGAGGTGTTAATATTTATTGTATCTTAAAAAGTCACCACAGAAACCCAATCTTCGGTGATTATAGTAAGAATAGTTATTACCTGGGGATGCAGGTGTGGCTAGTTGCTGACAGGAAAGGAGCTGAGGGAGCTTCTTCTTATCTTCAGGGTGGTAGTTGCATAGGTGGAATCCTATGTACAATTCATCTAGCTATACAGGTAGGGCCAGTGCCTTTTTTATATATATACTTGCTTGGTGTGGAGAACACTGTCACTGCTGATGCAGGAAATCTATTTTGAATATTGCAGAAGAAAAATGCACCAGCTATATCCTTACCACATTTCCAGAAGAGGTCCATTTTATGTTATTCCAAAGGATGAGAAAAGTTAAAAATAAAATACTCAGTAACAGCTTAGTGTTTTGCCTAAGCCTTTGTGTGTGTGTGTGTGTGTGTGTGTGTGCACACGTGTGAGTCATGATGTATCATGGCCAAAATTTAACAAAAAAACTTTAGGCTTTGATGAAAATCAGACACAAGTGTATTACAGGGACATATTATTCTGACTCAATAGTCAGTTCTTACTTAATACTAATAAATAATATTTGATGGAAAGTCTATGTTATGTTTGGATAGAAATTTATTAACCGATAGTAAAGTAATATCTGTTAAAGTGAAATCAATTTTCTTTTTTTGTTCAACTCTCATTTGGGGACAAATTAGATATTTATTCTGTACAGTATCATAGCCTGCATTTCTTAGCCTCTTCTATCCACCTTTTTGTTGTCCACACTCACTCTTCAGCAACAGAAAAGCTATTCTTTTTTCTCAGTAATGGTGGTCATTTGCCCTTTCTTTAAAAAGGACAAAGCTGAAGCTGAACCACAGAGCAAAACCTTCAGGACTCTAACTCTGCTTTCTGAGCTAGGAGTATTAGGAGAATCTAGGCTGTGTGCAAATCAAAAGGTTTAGGGCTTAGAAAGAGCCCAATGAGTTGTTTTATTTTTGCTTTTCTGTTTATTTTTTTTAATATAGAAAGTAAATTAGGCATAAGCTAGGAAAAAAGTTATCACCTATGGGAAATTTTTTGAGATGTCTGAGAAAAAAAAAAATCATCATAAATCCCCTTTAAGTATTTCTGGTTGTTTAAACAATTCTCATCACCTCTTATTTTGATTCATAGACCTTGTTCCTTTTTTTTCCACATGGATTTGGGGAATTTACAGTTTCTGAAATGTGTTGAGCATATTTTATGAATTGAGAGATCTTCTAACCCAAAACAAAATGAATCCTGCCATGCCAATGTCAACAATCTTCTCTAAAAGATTTTAGAATCTTGTTCACAGAGACAATAAGTCCTTTTTAAAAAGGAATAGCAAAAAACAAAAACAGGAGATTTTTTAAATTTGTGATTTCTAGGGAGAGGATACTGCTCCAAAGTTTTATAAAATGAAGGGATGGGAGAGGGGCAAGCCCTGAGAGAAAAAGCCCATGCTACATTTTAATTATTGGCTATACCTTAACACATTTAATTTTGCCTCTAAAAATTCTGAGGGAAGATGACATTCCCTTAATTACCTCTATCAAGAAGAGTAAAAAGAGGTAATTTTTGTTCAGAAACCTATGAATGAGTTTAGTTACAGAAATTACTTTTAATCTCATCACTGTTACGGTCCTATTTGTTACAATTATCATTGGTGAGTTTTTATAGTTAGGTAACTGGTCATCCTCAAGGCCACCTCAGAAAAAATTGGTAACAATAAAATAAAGGCAAACCTCAAAGCATAAGAGACTGTTAAAAACTGAGAACAAACTGAGGGCTGATGGGGGGTGGGAGGGAGGGAAGGGTGGGTGATGGGTATTGAAGAGGGCATCTTTTGGGATGAGCACTGGGTGTTGTATGGAAACCAATTTGACAATAAATTTCATATATTTTTTTTAAAAAAAGGCAAACCTAAGGGCATCTGGGCCCATAATGATTTATAGTAGTTTACATACACACGTATACACACACACACACACACACACACAACTACACTTGAAATGAATATTTCAACCTGCCCTTTTAACTTCCTCAGTCCTAAAATTACGGCTGAAAAATAATCTCTAAGATGAGTTGAGGTAAGCATGTTTGAATATTCTGACCTATTTCTCTGTAACCTCCAAAACTCAGCTGCTTAAAACAACAGTAAAAAGTTGTTATCTCATATAGAGTCAGGAATTCAGGAATTGCTTAACTGGATGGTTCTGGCTCAGTGTTTGTCATAAGGTTGTAATAAAATGTTGGCTGAGGCTGTGGTCATCTGAAGGTTTGCCTGTACCTACAGTATCCTTCTCAAAGATGGCTACTGGCAAATTAAAGGCTTATTGTTGGTGGGAAGCCTTAGTGCCTCCCCATATGGACCTCCACAGAGAGTGGATGAAGCGTCTTCCTGACATGACTGCTGGCTTCCCTCTGAGCAAGTAAACCAATAGGAAGCAAAGCGGAAACTGCAATGACTTTCATGATCTAATGTCGAAAGTTAAAGTCCACGATCTGAAGGCCCTGAAATAAGTTATCTGCCCCCTCCCTCCATACCTAGCAAACAATGGTAGAACAAAGAACACTCCCCTTGGAAAAGGGGGAAAACTGGAGGCACAAAAGGGATAACTGGTCCATTATAGTTCTGAAAAGAGGCCAATATTGGAACTGGAAATTTCCATATACATTGAATTTGAAATTTCCATATACATTGAACACTCCATTATTTCTGCAATATCCTATTGGTTACAGAGGTTAGACCTATTTGGTGTGGGATGTTGGCCACTACCTTGGCAAATGGCAAAGCATAGAAAACTCTTATGAAAGCTTACCATTTTCAGTTGTTTATGTTTTATGTTAAGAGACTTATAGATTATAACTAAGTGAACTAGTGTGGCTTGTGTGCTACAGCATCTGTTAATGATACCTAGGCAGTAGTTTTAGTTTTTTTTTTTTTTTTTTTTTTCTTTCAACGTTTTTTTATTTATTTTTGGGACAGAGAGAGACATAGCATGAACGGGGGAGGGGCAGAGAGAGAGGGAGACACAGAATCGGAAACAGGCTCCAGGCTCCGAGCCGTCCATCAGCCCAGAGCGTGACGCGGGGCTCGAACTCACGGACCGCGAGATCGTGACCTGGCTGAAGTCGGACGCTTAACCGACTGCGCCACCCAGGCGCCCCTAGGCAGTAGTTTTAGAATACCAAAAGGAAGGATAACCAATGCTTAATTAATAGAATATATCCCTTGTCCTATATGTGTAATTTACCATACATGGGCACTGCTAGCTTTCTGTCTATTGGCTGAACAGCTTCTTGAGAGAAGTTCCTTTATCATGCTTATTAGCCACTGGGAAGAAAAAGCTCACAACTATGACAATATGGCAAGCTGGTTAAGAGCATTGCTTTTGGCAGCAAAAACTTGGAATCACGGACCTACCAGTTACTAATCATGTACCTCACTAATGGGGAAATGGAAAAGATGAAATGAAATAATGTATGTAAAGCACTTAGTACACTGGCTGGTCCAGAGTAAGCCCTAATTATTATTTTTATTACATAAAATTATGGAGGGACACCTGGATGGCTCAGTTGGTTGAGCATTGAACTTCAGCTCAGGTCATGGTCTCATGGTTCGTGAGTTCCAGCCACACATCTGGCTCCCTGCTGTCGGCCTGTCAGAACAGAGCCTGCTTTGGATCCTCTGTCCCCCTCTCTCTGCCCCTCCCCTGCTTGCTCTCTCTCAAAAACAAGTAAATATTAAAGTAAAATAAAAAATAATGGAAATTGTCTGTGTATTTCACTACTCTTTGGGTCAAAGTTTTTCCATTTGCAGAATTAGGGGGCTGGACTCAATTTCTCAGGTTTCTTACAGCCCTACCAGCCTACAGTTTTTCCAGCTGAGTTACCTACCACAGCTTTTTTTTTTTTTTTTTTTTTTTTTTCATAATAATCACTTGCATTTACACAGCACTTTTAACTTCAAAATCTTTTGGTATCTCTTATCTCTCTTGGTTTTCATCATCACCCTGTGAGGCAGTGGGCAGGGTAGGCACTATTATCCTCATTTGACTGATAAAATGAGATACTCGAGGGATTTTAACTTGCCCGAGTTAGTTAGTTGCAAAGTCAAAACTACAGGAATCTGGCTCAGATTCTTTTCTCTAGGCAACATGGCCTGTCTTAGTGTTTAATGTACTTTACTTCAGCCCAGGAAACATGAAAAGCAGTTAAAGAAATGCCCAGAAAAGACCACAGACTTTGAGTATAAATAATATGGGTAGTTTTAATCAAACCCAATGGGAGATAGGATGTGTATTATATCTCATTTGTCCACACCAATCTGAGAAGATCAATTTGCTATGCACCTTGACTCCCTCACAACACACCATGATGTTGTAATATGTATTGATACGATGCTGTCATTTCCAAGAGCTGTAACTTTTTAACCACAGGATATGAGTAATTACTCAGTTCATCAGCTTTCTTCCTTTGCTGTTGTTTCCAGTTTCAGCCAGGGTTTTTACATTAAATGGATTAGCTTCTTGACTATTATAATCAGTTGCCCTATTTGAAAATCAATGACTAGAAAACATGTCCAGAGGAAATAAAGGGCATGTAGTTGGTGAGCCTAAAAAGGATAATTAAGGAGTTGTATAGAGTGACGCTGGAAGTAGATAAAGAAAAGGAGCTGGAGGAAATGTTTTCAGCAGCCTGTCTTCTGCCATGTTCCTTCCCTGAAGTGCGACTCACGCTAATTTACCAGGGCATTGAGCCAAAATGTTGGTCAAATATTGACTTTTCGTTAGCAAGACTATCTGGTCACACCCTGGTTCAGAGTGACAAACCACCAGCACGGTAGGTGAAGCTCCATTACTCTGTATTTAGTCAAAGAACTTACTATCTTCTTACTTCCTGAACCAGAATACCATTTCTATTTTCACAGTATTTATTTGGTATGGTCTTCAATCATTGAATTCCTGTGAATGAGACGGCTTTCTTTCTAATCTTAGAAATACAGTAGAGAAGATTCCAGCTGAAATTACCCACTAGTTAGGAGATGGTGTGCTCAATTCCAAGAGAATCCAAAAAATTTGAATCAAAAAAGCCTCACCAAGTCACTTCAACCTTCTGAGTGTTGAGCTTCAGTCTCTGTGGAACTTTCTAAAACTTATAGTTATGTTATAAATATATATGCTTGTGTAATATACAAATATATTTCTTTTGTAGATAAAATATTTATCATATCAATGTACTGTTTATTATATAAATCTCATGTATAGATCATACACAAGTATAATATTCATGTGTTTGTATAAAAACAATAAGATCACCCAGCCAACATAGCATTCTTTCAAGGATTCAGTGTCAAGAAATGATGTGCTGTTGAACGATGGAAAATTTTTTTAACAAGTTATTGAAATGCCTGGGCTAAAAATTTAGTTTAGGTCATAAACTTCCTTTAAAACATTTATATAAAGTTAAATGCCTGTTTATAAGGAGCTCTTGATTCGATTTTATTTTCCCATTGGGAAGTTTGGGTGGAAACAACTCTAACAAGCTCGCCTGTTCTTAAAGTCTTAAAATGAATACTTCCTCAGGCCCAACTGAAATATAGTCAATTTATTTTGAAGACCTCTAGATTTTTTGTTTTCTGAAGAAAAGTTTGGACTCTTTCGACACATGCAAAAAATGTTTTGTTAAAAAAGCTTTGGGAATAACAAGGTTTGCTCTCCTCTTGTTAGACCATGGGTGTCAGTCCAGGATTTCACAATCTTCTTATGACCTAGCTGTCTATTAGTACCTTCAATGGGAGTATGCTGTAAATGGGGGCACAGTATATTCTGCCTCTTTGATAAGGAACAGCTATGTACCTCAAAATGAGTACCCCCCAAATTTTTTGGAGGCTTCCCCCAAACCTCAATTACAAGGAAGTTACAAGAAGCCAAGTTTCTAGTTCCGCACCTGGGGTCTTTGCCTTGCCTGTAAGCTTCTTGCGGTTGTGACTTACATTGCTTTGACTTCCTTTTTAGCAGTTCCCATTGCACAGTCCTGGGGGGCACCAAACTGTAGCTAATAAATGCTTGAAAAATTCATTTGGTTCCCTAGACTGATAAGGGAAGGAGCCAAGAGAGACCTCCAGGCCCAATCACAGTTCAGAAATAGAGCCTCAGGGCTGGACCAGCCTGTGTTTGTCCTGTGACATCACTGGTGAATTTTAGCAGACATAAAGCCGTAACATAGTTAAAACGGAGCAAACCATTTTATTTCAGTTTTACCCGAGCTCTAGCTTTCCTGTGATTGCAGGCAGCACTGAAAAGTTCTTTACTATTTTTTCTGTCTCACATATAATTTCCTGAGATTGCATGATAACAAAGATATCTGCATTATTACAATTTAACAAAGTTATTGAAATGTGCTAGAAAGAATATTTTATAACTTTTGTTTCTTTTTTACATTTAAGATGCAAGTTATAAAATATAAATTATTTTCTTTTTGCTCAGTTTTTATTAGCTTCTCATATATTTTTCAGCATTATTTTTTCCCAAAAGAGAATAGCAAAGAAGACAGTTTAAATGACAAGTATCTGTTTTTCACAGTTGTGGCATATGGCCTTCTCTAGAGGCTATGAAATTTGAGAGAATTATTCTCCCAAATCCCTTTCACCTCCTTACACAT